>NC_088227.1:17136348-17436348 GCF_036934945.1 Oncorhynchus masou masou
GGCGTACTCACTAAACACAAATGCTTGGTTTGTAAATGATGTCTGAGTGTTGGAGTGTGCCCCTGGCTATCCGGTAATAAGATTAAAAATACAATTGTGCCATCTGATTTGCTTAATATAAGGAATTTGAAATTATTTATACTTTTACTTTTTATACTTAAGTGTATTTGAGCAATTACATTTATTTCAATACTTAAGTATATTTAAAACCAAATACTCAAATAATATTTTACTGGGTGACTTTCACTTTTACTTGAGTCATTTTCTATTAAGGTATCTTTACTTTTACTCAAGTCTGACAATTTGGTACTTTTTCCACCACTGCAGCTCATCTGTAATTATGCGGCAGGGTAGCCGAGTGGTTAGAGTGTTGGACCAGTAACCAAAAGGTTGCAAGTTCAAATCCCCGAGCTGACAAGGTACAAATCTGTCGTTCTGCCCCTGAACAGGCAGTTAACCCACTGTTCCTAGGCCATCATTGAAAATAAGAATTTGTTCTTAACTGACTTGCCTAGTTAAATAAAGGTTAAAAAAAAGAATAATAATAATACATCAAAAATGTGGGGGAAATCCCCCATGTTCCACTCACAGCAACATAGCTGTAGGAATGCAGGAATGTTATGGTGTCATAAATGTTGATAAGAGCAGTAGTTTGTCTCATTGCAAGTACAAATTTTTTATCTCCCAAGATGATTTTCATGGTTAGACAATCTATCGTTATTATGGGGACATTTAACATATCGTAAGTGAAGCCAGAAGAAACGTTTAAATCAATTTATGGCCAAAAATGTTTTTGCCAATACACTTTATGCCTTCGCTACTGTTCCCTAGACAAAAGCACGAAAACTACAGCTGCCTAAATCCCTAACAGTTCCCAAGAGCGTTGTCATCGGGAAGGTTGTGTATTATATTGAGTATGTCCTTGTTCTCTTCAGATGGTCCCAACGAGCTCTTCCTGAACTGTAGTCACTGTGACATTTTGGAGAAGTTCCTTTTTCATTTCTGAGAGCTCAGCAATCCTCTAACGGACCGTACAATGCACTCTCCAGGCAGACACCATTAGTCCCGGTATAGGAGATTCCATCTCTCTAGTACTGACCAGGGACAATGCTTGCCCTTGGGGTAGAATAATCAATCCAAGATAGTTTGCTGTTGCATTGTATTTTTGAAACACAGATGAAATTAATTCACTGCAGATCACAATCCTGATGTGAAAGGATACTTATGACCTAAGTGAAATTAGGCAAAAACCTTCACTTCATGCTCTTCTGCTATCACATAACCCCTCCCTGACAAATTGATGTCACAGAGCCATGTGCAGAAAATGGAATCCTGATAACCTCCGTGTTCAGGCCAGAGAGAAATGAGCTCTGTCCATGACTGACGTGGCAGTGCTGCTGATCGAGGTGAGATAAAATGATTGCTCAGTTTGATGAAATGACAGTATCACAGGCTCACGCAGGGAGATGAGGAAGGTGGCTTAGTAGCTTGATGCCACTCTCTAAAGACTCTCAGCAGCCGCAGTAGTTTACCAGCAGAAGCAATCGCCTTGACAATCCTGTCACAATCCTGTCACAATCCTGTCACACACGCTCCATGTGCTGCCTCGCCAAAGACGTTGATCACTTTGAGTAGGCTGGGGCTAGTCTGCGAGTGCTGTGAATGTCAGCACCGGGACAACAATGACAGATTTCACACCGGTCTGGTGTGAACCACAAGTCCACATATCCGGAGGGAACTACCACAGTACAGACAGACAGACGAGTCCAAAAGGTCAAAGCAGGGTCTCCATGCTGGAGGTCCTGGAGAAAATGTACCGTGTACATGACTGGAAGGCTTGAGAAATTGTTGTCTCCCACTTATTTTGTATCTTAACACTGTGACCTTTCAGGGCCAGCTACAGATCAGTGCGAAACAAATCAGACTGTCAAACAAATCCAAGGACGGAGCCAGTTCCCTCCAGTATGGCTTTTCAGAAGGCAGTCATTTCATCTGAGTCTGACAGAGCATGGCGTTGTCTGAAATGAAGGGTACAAGTCAGTTGTTTCATTGTAACAACAACATTTATAAGGTGTATGGCTCTTTCTGCAAATAGGCACGCTAACATGACAGGAGGCAATGAAACATGATGTCTGAATAGTCAATAGTGAAGACTCCCTGACATGTCTGCTCTAATGTGATAAATAGGAATAAATCATTGCGACTGAGAAATGTCTGACATGCACAAAGCACATGTCCCAGAGGCAACGAGTTCTCCAAGAAAGACCTCTACATTTCCATGATTTGATAAAAGGCTCAACAAGTATATCCCTTTAGATATACTGTAAATTAAAGTGATTGACCACAATGCAGAATATTCAGCCAATACTGTATGGATACATGTACGTTGACAGAGGAGTTGGTTACTTGAACCAACCATTCAAATGGAACGTCATGCTTTGCATAAGTAGTTTACAAGGTATGCCCAGTGGAGTGCAGTGATGATTGATTACACTTGCTCACAAACACAGGTGAACTCTCCACATCTTCTCATAACTTTCCTAAATGATCTACCAAAGCTTAGTAGCCTTAGTGTTTCATGTTTATTCTCTTCATCATGGTTGGTTGCCTATCCACAAATCCCATCAGTGTGTATTTCCTTAATGAGAGGAAGAGTGTATAGTGTCTTTGAAAGGAATCTAATTCATCAAAAAGGAAGCAGCAAATTAACCATGACTAACTTTATATCCATCTAAATCATAGGAAGAAATGTAAAGAGCACTGTATTATTACTCTGTGTGTGTGTGTGTGTGTGTGTGTGTGTGTGTGTGTGTGTGTGTGTGTGTGTGTGTGTGTGTGTGTGTGTGTGTGTGTGTGTGTGTGTGTGTGTGTGTGTGTGTGTGTGTGTGTGTGTGTGTGTGTGTGTGTGTGTGAGTGCATGTGTTTAACTAGCCCCCGCAAGAATAGTAATCGAGCAAAATTTGACCAACTGGGGACATTTTGTTGTCCCCACATGCTTCAAGATGTTCACCATTGTTCCTGTACCTAAGAAATCAAAGGTAACTGAACTAAATGACTATCGCCCTGTAGCACTCACTTCTGTCATCATGAAGTGCTTTTTATTTTATTTTTTATTTTATTTCACCTTTATTTAACCAGGTAGGCTAGTTGAGAACAAGTTCTGATTTACAACTGCGACCTGGCTAAGATTAAGCATAGCAGTGTGAACAGACAGCAACACAGAGTTGCACATGGAGTAAACAATAAACAAGTCAATAACACAGTAGTGCAAAAGGCATGAGGAGGTAGGCAAATAATTAAAATTTAGCAGATTAACACTGGAGTGATAAATTATCAGATGGTCATGTGCAGGTAGAGATACTGGTGTGCAAAGAGCAGAAAAGTAAATAAATAAAAACAGTATGGGGATGAGGTAGGTAAATTGGGTGGGCTATTTACCGATGGACTATGTACAGCTGCAGTGATCGGTTAGCTGCTCAGATAGCAGATTTTTAAAGTTGGTGAGGGAATTAATTAATTACAATTAATTTGCTGAATAGA
Source organism: Oncorhynchus masou masou (assembly GCF_036934945.1). Taxonomy (NCBI): domain Eukaryota; kingdom Metazoa; phylum Chordata; class Actinopteri; order Salmoniformes; family Salmonidae; genus Oncorhynchus; species Oncorhynchus masou. The sequence goes on from NC_088227.1 coordinate 17,139,889, forward strand.
GTATTGGAAGCCATTTTGTAGATGACATCGCCGAAGTCGAGGATCGGTTTTGAGAGACTAGTCAAGGATCATATCACCTCTAACTTACCTGACACCCTAGACCCACTTCAATTTCCTTACCGCCCCAACAGATCCACAGATGATACAATCGCCATAGCACTGCACTCTGAACTATCCCATCTGGACAAAAGGAATAGCTATAGCTCAGCATTCAACACCATTGTACCCTCCAAACTCATTAAGCTCGGGGCCCTGGGTCTGAACCCAGCCCTGTAAAACTGGGTCCTGGACTTTCTGACGGGACTCCCCCAGGTGGTAAAGGTAGGAAACAACAACTCCACTTCGCTGATCCTCAACACAGGGGCCCCACAAGGGTGCGTGCTCAGCCCCCTGCTGTACTCCCTGTTCACCCATGACTGCGTGGCCACGCACACCTCCAACTCAATCTTCAAGTTTGCAGACGACACAACAGTAGTAGGCCTGATTACCAACAATGACGAGACAGCCTACAGGGAGGAGGTGAGGGCCCTGGGAGTGTGGTGCTAGGAAAATAACCTCTCACTCAACGTCAACAAAACAAAGGAGCTGATCGTGGACTCAATTAAACAGCAGAGGGACCACCTCCCTATCCACATCGACAGGACCACAGTGAGAATGTGGAAAGCTTCAAGTTCCTCGGCGTACACATCACTGACAAACTGAAATGGTCCCAGCCAAACAGTGTGGTGAAGAAGGCGCAACAGTGCCTCTTCTACCTCAGGAGGCTGAAGAAATTTGTCTTGGCACCTAAATCCCTCACAAACCTTTACAGATGCACATTTGAGAGCATCCCGTAGGACTGTATCACCGCCTGGTATGGCAAGTCTGCCCAACACATCACCAGGGGCAAATGATCTGCCCTCCAGGACACCTACCTCACCCCATGTCACAGGAAAGCCAAAAAGATCATCAAGGACAACAACCACCTGAGCCACTGCCTGTTCACCTGCTATCATCCAGAAGGTGAGATCAGTACAGGTGCATCAAAGCTGGGACCGAGAGACTGAAAACAGGTTCTCAAGGCCATCAGACTATTATATAGCCATCAGTAGCACCTTAGAGGCTGCTGACCTACATTCGTGCCAAAAGTTTTGAGAATGACACAAATATTAATTTCCACTAAGTTTGCTGCTTCAGTGTCTTTAGATATTTTTTGTCAGATGTTACTATGGAATACTGAAGTATAATTACAAGTATTTCATAAGTGTCAAAGGCTTTTATTGACAATTACATGAAGTTGATGCAAAGAGTCAATATTTGCAGTGTCTCAGGATGCTTTACTGTTGGCATGACACAGGACTGTTGGTAGCGCTCACCTTGTCTTCTCCGGACAAGCTTTTATCCGGATGCCCCAAACAATCAGAAAGGGGATTCATGAGAAAAATGACTCTACCCCAGTCCTCAGCAGTCCAATCCCTGTGCCTTTTGCAGAATATCAGTCTGTCCCTGATGTTTTTCCTGGAGAGAAGTGGCCTCTGATGCCTTTTTTGGCACCAGGCCATCCTCCAAAATTCTTCAACTCACTGTGCGTGCAGATGCACTCACACCTGCCAGCTGCCATTCCTGAGCAAGCTCTGTACTGGTGGTGCCCCTATCCCGCAGCTGAATCAACTTTAGGAGACGGTCCTGGCGCTTGCTGGACTTTCTTGGGTGCCCTGAAGCCTCCTTCACAACATTTGAACCGCTCTCCTTGAAGTTCTTGATGATCCTTGCCTGTGAAGCCCTTTTTGTGCAAAGCAATGATGATGGCACGTGTTTCCTTGCAGGCATCCATGGTTGATAGAGGAAGAACAATGATTCCAAGCTTCACCCTCCTTTTGAAGCTTCCAGTCTGTTATTCGACCTCAATCAGCATTACGGAGTGATCTCCAGCCTTGTCCTCGTCAACACTCACACCTGTGTTAACGAGAGAATCACTGACATGATGTCAGCTGGTCCTTTTGTGGCAGGGCTGAAATGCAGTGGAAATGTTTTTTGGGGATTCAGTTAATTTGCATAGCAAAGAGGGACTTTGCAATTAGTTGCAATTCATCTGATCACTCTTCATAACATTCTGGAGTATATGCAAATTGCCATCATACAAACTGAGGCAGCAGACTTTGTGAAAATTAATATTTGTGTCATTCTCAAAACTTTTGGCCATGCCTGTATACACATAGACTTGAAATCACTGGTCACTTTAATAATGTTTACATGTTTTGCATTACTCATCTCATATGTATATATTGTATTCTATTATTTTCTACTGTATCTTAGTCTATGCCGCTCTGACATTGTTTGTCCGAATATTTATATATTCTTAATTCCCTTCCTTTTCTTTAGATTTGTGTGTATTGTTGTGAAATTGTTAGATATTACTTGTTAGATATTACTGCACTGTTGAAGCTAGAAACACAAGCATTTTGCTACATCCGCAATAACATCTGCTTAAACGTGTATGTGACCAATGAAATTTGATTTGATTTGGTTAGGTTTTCAGGTTAAGGTTAGGGTAAGAGTACGAGTTAGGGTTAGGTTTAGGGTTAGGGAAAATAGGGGATAGGGGAAATAGGATTTGGAATGGGACTAAATTGTGTGTCGCCACAAGGTTAGTTATACATGACTGTGTTTGTGTGTCTGTCTGTGGGTTGTGTGTGTGTAGGCTTGCATACTTGCACACTTGCGGCATAGAATGAAAACTCTCTCCCTTGGTGGAACCTTGTTAGAGAATAACAATAAAATGCAGTTCACAGTGCCAGTGATTTTGGTTGGCCCAAAGTTTAACAGTCCCCATGCCTCTCCTAATGAACCAACTAAACAACACATCTCTGGAACAAAATCCACAAGAGATGCCTCAGTCAGAGCAGGAGGTTACCTCATTAATCAACAGCAAGTTAAATGAGGATGTGTCCTATTTACAAATCACCACAATCAACGATTGGCTGGCTGTGGCTCCAAACCACAAGACCTACAGTACAGTATGTCTGATTCGGAATCCGAGATCACAAAGTAGCAAGCCATCCAAACCCTGGATCAAACACTTTCACCTGGTACACTTAAATCAAATCAAATGAAAGTGTATTTGCCAGGTGCGCCGAATACAACAGGTATAAACCTTACAGTGAAATGCTTACTTACAGGCTCTAACCAATGGTGCCAAAAAAGGCGTGTGTGTGTGTGTGTGTGTGTGTGTGTGTGTGTGTGTGTGTGTGTGTGTGTGTGTGTGTGTGTGTGTGTGTGTGTGGGTGGGTGGGTGGGTGGGTGGGTGGGTGGGTGGGTAGGTAGGTAGGTAGGTAGGTAGGTAGGTAAGTAAAGAAATAAAACAACAGTAGAAAGACATTTGAAAAAGAGTAGCAAGGCTATATACAGACACCTGTTAGTCAGGCTTATTGAGGTAGTATGTACATGTAGGTATCGTTAAAGTGACTATGCATATAAGATAAACAGAGAGTAGCAGCAGCATAAAAGAGGGGTTGGGGGGGGCACACAATGCAAATAGTCTGGGTAACCATTAGCTACCTGTTCAGGAGTCTTATGGCTTGGGGATAAAAACTGTTGAGAAGCCTTTTTGTCCTAGACTTGGAACTCCGGTACCGCTTGCCATGCGGTAGTAGAGAGAACAGTCTATGACTGGGGTGGCTGGGGTCTGACAATTTTTAGGGTCTTCCTCTGACACCACCTGGTGTAGAGGTCCTGGATGGCAGGCAGCCTCTGATTGAGAACCATATCAGGCCAAACACAGAAACAGACAAACTAGACACACAACATAGAATGCCCACTCAGATCACACCCTGACCAAACAAAACATATAAACATACAAAGCAAACTATGGTCAGGGTGTGACAGTACCCCCCCCCCAAGGTGCGGACTCCGGCCGCAAAACCTGAACCTATTGGGGAGGGTCTGGGTGGGCATCTGTCTGCGGTGGCGGCTCTGGTGCTGGACGTGTCCCCAACTTCACCATAGTCTTTGTCCGCCACCTTGTCCGCTTCCTTGGCCTCCTAACTACGGCGACCCTACTATATAACCCCACTGGACAGAGGGGCAGCTCGGGACAGAGGGGAGGCTCGGGACAGAGGGGCAGCTCGGGACAGAGGGGCAGCTCGGGACAGAAGGGCAGCTCGGGACAGAAGGGATCTTCAGACTCCAGCAGCACCGGACAGGCGGGAGACTCCGGCAGCACCGGACAGGCGGGAGACTCCGGCAGCAGCGCCGGACAGGCGGGAGACTCCAGCAGCAGCGCGGGACAGGCGGGAGACTCCGGCAGCACAGGAGAGGAGGAAGGCTCTGGCAGATCCTGGCTGGCTGGCGGTTCTGGCAGATCCTGGCTGACTGGCGGATCTGGAAGAGTCTGGCTGACTGGCGGATCTGGAAGAGTCTGGCTGACTGGCGGATCTGGAAGAGTCTGGCTGACTGGCGGATCCTGGCAGACTGACGGCTCTGGCTGCTCCATGCTGACTGGCAGCTCTGGCTGCTCTGTGCTGACTGGCGGCTCTGGCTGCTCCATGCTGACTGACGGCTCTGGCTGATCCATGCTGACTGACGGCTCTGGCTGCTCCATGCAGACTGGCAGCTCTGGCGGCTTCTTGCAGACTGGCAGCTCTGGCGACTTCTTGCAGACTGGCAGCTCTGGCGGCTTCTTGCAGACTGGCAGCTCTGGCTGCTCCATGCAGATTGGCAGCTCTGGCAGCTCCTTGCAGACTGGCAGCTCCTTGCAGACTGGCAGCTCTGGCTGCTCCATGCAGACTGGCAGCTCTGGCTGCTCCATGCAGACTAGCAGCTCTGGCTGCTCCATGCAGACTGGCAGCTCTGGCTGCTCCATGCAGACTGGCAGCTCTGGCTGCTCCATGCAGACTGGCAGCTCTGGCTGCTCCATGCAGACTGGCAGCTCTGGCTGCTCCATGCAGACTGGCAGCTCTGGCAGCGCTGAACAGGAAGGAGACTCCAGCAGACTGTAGAGGAGGAAGGCTCTGGCAGCGCTAAATAGGCGGGAGACTCCGGCAGCGCAGGAGAGGAGGAAGGCTCTGGCAGCGCTGGAGAGGCGAGGCGCACTGTAGGCCTGATGCGTGGTGCTGGCACTGGTGGTACTGGGCCGAGGTCACGCACAGGAAGCCTGGTGCGGGGAGCTGCTACCGGAGGCCTGGTGCGTGGAGGTGGTACTGGGTAGACCGGACCATGCAGGTGCACTGGAGCTCTTGAGCACCAAGCCTGCCCAACCTTACCTGGTTGAATACTCACGGTCGCTCTGCCAGTGCGGCGAGGTGGAATAGCCCACACTGGGCTATGCAGGCGAACCGGGGACACCGTGCGCAAGGCTGGTGCCATGTAAGCCGGCCCAAGGAGATGCACTGGAGACCAGATGCGTAGAGCCATGCTTCATGGCATTTGGCTCGACGCTCACTCTAGCCCGGCCGATACACAGAGCTGGAATATACCGCACCGGGCTATGCACCCGCACTGGGGACACCGTGCGCACCACAGCATAACACGGTGCCTGCCCGGTCTCTCTAGCCCCCCGGTAACCACAGGAAGTTGGCGTAGGTCTCTTACCTAGTGTCGCCCTACTCCCTGTCAGCCCCCCCCAATAAATTTTTGGGGCTGACTCTCGGGCTTCCATCCGCGTCACTGTGCTGCCTCCTCATACCAGCGCCTCTCAGCTTTCTCCACCTCCAGCTCTTCTTTGGGGCGGCGATATTCTCCTGGCTGTGCCCAGGGTCCTTTACCGTCCAGTTCGTCCTCCCATGTCCATTCCTCTTTGAGCTGCACCTTGGGACAGCTACACTCCCCTGGTTTAGCCCAGGGTCCTCTCCCGTCGAGGATTTCTTCCCAAGTCCAGAAGTCCTTATTACGCTGCTCCTGCTGCTGCCCGTTACCACGCCGCTTGGTCCTGTTGTGGTGGGTGATTCTGTCATGGTTTTCTGTAGGTGATAGAGAGTCGGACCAAAATGCGGCGTGTCTATTGCGATCCATGTTTAATAACACTGAAGAAACACGAATCAATACAAAAAACAATAAACGTAATGAAAACCAAAACAGCCTAATACTGGTGCAAACTAACACACGACAGACCTAAGGACAAAAGGACAATCACCCACAAAACCCAACACCAAACAGGCTACCTAAATATGGTTCCCAATCAGAGACAATGACTAACACCTGCCTCTGATTGAGAACCATATCAGGCCAAACACAGAAACAGACAAACTAGACACACAACATAGAATGCCCACTTAGATCACACCCTGACCAAACAAAACATATAAACATACAAAGCAAACTATGGTCAGGGTGTGACAGTATTATAAATTGTATTTCAATGTTTAAGGACTCTTGGGAGATTAGTCCAAATGGGGACTAAAAGATACAAATCAAATCAAATCTGTGGATCTGTTTGGGCGGTATGCAAATTGGAGTGGGTCTAGGGTTTCTGGGATAATGGTGTTGATGTGAGCCATTACCAGCCGTTCAAAGCACTTCATGGCTACGGATGTGAGTGCTACGGGTCTGTAGTCATTTAGGCAGGTTGCCTTTGTGTTCTTCGGCACAGGGACTATGGTCGTCTGCTTGAAGCATGTTGGTATTAGAGACTGAATCAGGGACATGTTGAAAATGTCAGTGAAGACACCTGCCAGTTGGTCAGCACATGCCCGGAGCACACATCCTGGGAATCTTTCTGGCCCCGCAGCCTTGTGTATGTTGACCTGTTTAAAGGCCTTACTCACGTTGGCTACGGAGAGCGTGATCACACAGTCCTCCGGAACAGCTGATGCCCTCATGCATGACTCAGTGTTGCTTGCCTCGAAGTGAGCATAGAAGTGATTTAGCTCGTCTGGTAGGCTCGTGTCACTGGGTAGCTCGCGGCTGTGCTTCCCTTTGTAGTCTGTAATAGTTTGCAAGCCCAGCCACATCCGACGAGCGTCGGAGCCAGTGTGGTATGATTCAATCTTAGCCCTGTATTGACGCTTTACCTGTTTGATGGTTCGTCGCAGGGCATAGCGGGATTTCCCGCACCTTGAAAGCGGCAGCTCTACCCTTTAGCTCAGTGCGAATGTTGCCTATAATCCATGGCTTCTGGTTGGGGTATGTACGTACAGTCACTGTGGGGTCGAGGTCCTCAATGCACTTATTGATAAAGCCAGTGACTGATGTGGTGTATTCCTCAATGTCATCGGAAGAATGCCGCAACATGTTCCAATCTGTGATACCAAAGCAGTCCTGTAGTTTAGCATCTACTTCATCTGACCATTTTTTTATAGACCAAGTCACTGGTGCTTCCTGCTTTAATTTTTGCTTAGGAATCAGTAGGATAGAGTTGTGGTCGGATTTACCAAATGGAGGGCGAGGGAGAGCTTTGTACGCGTCTCTGTGTGTGGAGTACAGGTGATCTAGAATTTTTTTCCCCTCTGGTTGCACATTTAACATGTTGATAGAGATTTGGTAGAACTGATTTAAGTTTCCCTGCATTAAAGTCTCCGGCCACTAGGAGCGCGGCCTCTGGGTGAGTGCTTTCCTGTTTGCTTATTTCCTTATACAGCTGACTGAGTGCGGTCTTAGTGCCAGCATCTGTCTGTGGTTGTAAATAAACAGCCACGACAAGTATAGCTGAGAACTCTCTAGGCAAGTAGTGTGGCCTGCAGTTTATCACAACATACTCAACTTCAGGCGAGCAAAATCTAGACACTTCATTAGATTTCGTGCACCAGCTGTTGTTTACAAATATGCACAGGCCCCCCCCCCCTCGTCTTACCGGAGTGTGCTGTTCTATCCTGCCGGTGCAGATTGTATCCTTCTAGCTGAATATCCATGTCATCATTCAGCCACGATTCCATGAAGCATAGGATATTACAGTTTTTGATGTCCCGTTGGTGGGATATTCGTGATCTTACCTCGTCTAGTTTATTGTCCAATGATTTGCACGTTGGCGAGTAATATTGACGGTAACGGCAGTTTTCCTACTTGCCTTCTGGAGGTCCGGACGAGGCATCCGGCTCTTCGTCCTCTCCGTCGATTCCTTTTGCGAATGATTGGGATGTCTGCCCTGTGGGTTGTTTGGAGAATATCATGTGAGTCCTGCTTGCTGCTGTTGTTGTTGTTGAAGAAATCTTTGTTTAATCCGAGGTGAGTGATCGCTGTCCTGATATCCAGAAGCTATTTTCTGCCGTAAGATACGGTTGCAGAAACGTTATGTACAAAATAATTTACAACTATCGCGAAAACCCCCCACATAATAGCACAATTGGTTAGGAGACCGTAAAATCTTGTAACTTAAGGACTGTTTCATGCTCTACTGTCACACTCGCTATCCTCAAACTCCCTGTCATAAATCAACCAAGGCGCAGCGTGCATGTAGTTCCACATCTTTTAATGAAAGTGAAACAACCAAAAAACAAACAGGTGAACAGCAAAGAACGTGCCGCAACCGAGGTGCACACAAACACACTCGGAAAAATAATTACCCACAACACACAGGTGGGAAAAGGACAGCTGACAGCTGCCTCTGATTGGGAACCATACCACGCCAAACACATAGAAATAGAAAACATAGAAAAAACACATAGAATGCCCACCCCAACTCACGCCCTGACCAAACCAAAATAGAGACATAAAAAAGGAACTAAGGTCAGGACGTGACATTTACAACTAGGGTATTGATGTTTTTCCATATCTCTATGCCTCTTATTGACAAATTTCCAATTCCACCATTATGTCTCTCCCAGTCCTTTTAGTTGTTTCCCTTCACAGACAGGATTCACAGAGACAGTGGGTAAAAAGTCAGGGAGAATTCTGTGTGAGCGTTTAGGCTGTATTGATTTGAAGAAACCTACCCATGTGTCTCAAATGTCCCAGGTCTGTGTTGTTAACCTTCATGGAATATACACGGCGATGATGTTGTAGCAAAGCAGCTAAGTGAGAGTTTTAAAGGACACTTGATTTATGGCAGAAAAGCCACAACACAACACTAAACAACACATGAATTGCATTATAATGGTGACAAACGGTGCCCACAAACTGTTAGGCACTACATAAAGCTGTCCAAGCAGCAGTCTCAACATCCGTACCAAAACACTTTACCACTAATACACCTGGCCATCAGCGGAGCCTTCTCTGGCAGTGAAACAGTTAATTCAGCTTCATTTACTGCCTTTAAAAAAATCATTGCTGATATAGGAGACTTGCTTAAACAAATGTGGTTTCTACTGACAATTGAGATGTACAAACTATAGCATAATCCATCATTTCGATTTAGACAATGAGCGAGCTAAGACGGACATAGTCAACTATTTGTTCAGCACTTTTGAAATGTACAGCGACAGAATTCAGAACATGGGCCATTCTTACAGTATTCTCCCTGTACACCAAGTGAGAAGTGTAGGACAAATAAAGGGTCCGTAGGAGAAGAAAAAGGGGGCATATATAATCAGACAATGAAAGCTCTTACAATATTTGATGATTACATTTCTCTAAAACAGGCTATAGGCTACATGTGCACCACCAAGTCAGAACAGTAAGTGAAATTAAGAGGGGAAAATAGATCAAATGATTAGGGTGAGGCACATGGGCTACTAACAGCTTACTACACAACATACACTTTCTTAGCTACAGTATACATATCTCCCTGGCATGTTACATCATTTATGCAGCAGCATACAATACATTTATGGACTCATAGTGTTGTGCTGTGCTCACTTGAACAGGAAGGTGGGGTGGCGGTCCTTTGCGGGCAAAGTTTGTCATCAAACTTTGTCACCAAAGTCTGACATTTTCTGGATTTATGGTGCTTTCAAGACAACTGGGAACTCAGGTTGCATCATGATGACGTCAGTGATCTTCAGGTCAGAGCTCAAGAAAGAGGCCAGAGTTCCTGATTTACAATTCCGAGTTGGATGACAGTCTAAGCCAACCCTGTCTGTTTTTCAACATAGTTACGCACACGTCGGTTTTGTTGCTGAACAACCAACCCATCTAAACTCAGCAAAAAAATACATGTTCTCTCACTGTCAACTGCGTTTATTTTCAGCAAACTTAACATGTGTAAATATTTGTAGGAACATAACAAGATTCAAAACTTATTTTCCCAGTCTGAACTTGTTTTTTTCCCCAAGTTCCCAGTTGTCTTGAACTCACTGAAGTCAGATTTCCCAGTTCTGAGTTTCCAGTTGTTTTGAGTGCGGAAAAAGTTGTGCTGGATTGACAGCATGGCCAATGTTGAATGCTTATCCTTTTAGGCTTGTAAAAGAGACCCTTAAACCCAGACTTGGACCACACACCCACTCCACTGAATAACAGGCTAAAAATTGAAAAGGATTTGCCAGTAGATTGTCGTCTTGATTCATGATGATGACTACTTGTGTACCTTTCTAGCTAAGATTTTGAAAGTATGATGTTGACATGATAAGTCCAATCAAAGCTAATGTAGATATAACTTGAGTTTACACCATTTTATCTGTGGCCAATGACCTTGAGCCTTTTTGGATGGACACTTCTAATGTAACTCAACAGCAGCTTCAAGGGGTTCAAATTTTCGAACTCTACCCTTAGATTTGGCGGTAATGTAGTGTCCCCATGAGTGACAGAATGATGAGCCAATCACGATGCAACTAGAGAACATTACCAACCCCAGCACTCTGTATTTTCCCCTGGCTGCCCCACCACCATAGAAAGCACTGAGCCAGGCTGAAACACCTGCATTTTGGAGCTGCCTTACTCAATAAAGCAAAAAAGAGACCAAGTTTGTATGCAGCTTTATATGTATTTTTTAAAACATTGTTTGCAAACTAAAATGCGACATGTATTAATACCAAAATAACATGCAAAACAGGCACCTGCCCCACCTGCCCTGAATGACGGGTTGTCACTGTACAGTATATAATCCAATCTTAATGATGTGTCAGATATTTGAATCAGCTGTGTAGCGCTAGAGCAAAAAACTAAACATGCTCTAAGGTCGGGCCCCAGAACAGAGTTAGCCTTACCTAAAGCAGGGTTTCCCTAACGTGTGTTTGCTCTCTGTCTTGGCCGCAAGCATAAGAGAAATATAGAGTATATAAGAGTATAAGAAATCAGACAGAAGAATCAGAATTAGAGGAAGGACTATGAACTGAACTGTGGTTTGAGTGGGATCTTCAATCTGCTTCAGGATTCCCTTCCTATGTGCAGGGATTTAAGACCAGCGCAGTAGAAATGTTCCAAAAGGTGCTCCAGGCATGCAGACAGCAAGCAGGATTGACGACCAGATTTGTCCTCCTCACACACACACATCCCATTATGAATGTGTTCTTGCAACACACACACACACACACACACACACACACACACACACACACACACACACACACACACACACACACACACACACACACACACACACACACACACACACACACACACACACACACACACACACACACACACACACATACGCAAACAAACATTCAGCATTATTTGTTGAATGTTTTGATTAACACTCTATTGAAATGTAGTGCACGTGTCACCTGACTCTGATCCCATCGCAGCTATACCCCCCCAAAATCAGCGCATCATTGAAAGCGATGGGAGAGATTGAAAACGAACGGAACTGACGTCATTGACAGTAACGTAAACTGTTGAAGTCATCCTTGGTAACAGAGTCTTCAGCAATACAGCAACCACTCTGTCTGTCAGAGAGCAACATACACACACACACACACACAAAAGAGCTGATACAAGCTAGCTATGCATTGAAGAAACCCCTTTACGGACCGGCTTTCTCCGGTGCAAAATACCGGGTTCAACGTGAGTAACATCAATTCAACAAGATTTTCATTTGAGCAAATACCCGTGCCATGGTGACTCCTTGCTTGTCAAATACAAAGCGAAGAATTTCAAGAATTTGAGTGGTCAAAGGAACGCTACTGCCACACTTAACGTTAGCTGACGTTGGCTAGCTTATGCTGAGGATCCCTTCATGAAACACACGGCAACATTTCTTTGATGAAGACGGTAGGCAGTGTTAATTGCGTTTTGCTGTACTAGATTTTCACGTGTTATTAAAACGTTATGCTAACAGCAACTGTATTGCATTTGTTTTGACCTGCAGAAAATGACAGACATTGATATTATCAAGCAGTATGTCTTGATGTATTTTTATTTCACGGATTTGAGGAGAAAGATCCTGTTGCGGGGGAACCTGCATTGACCTTTGTGCTATTGTCATTGATACATCACATTCTTCTAGTAACAACATTTGAAGGATCGTGAAGATGGCGACTGGAGCGGGTTGGCAGCAATACTACAGCCCTGCAGCTGGCAATCCATCGTCCGGAGCAGGGAAATATAATTCTGGCTCATCATCTACAATGTCTTACCAGTCGGGCATCACCATGGAATATACCCAAGATCTGCACCTCAAAATGAGCAAGAAAATAGCACAGCTGACAAAGGTAAGGATGGTTACTGTTATAGATACTCGAGTACCAATGGACTGGTCTTTAATCAGGTGCTGTGATGCCGCTGCACTTGTCAAGGCTCGGGTCCGGCATCAGCGAATCTTTGATTATATTATATAACACGCAAAAGTCACAATTATTTTATATATAGCTAGGAATTATTCAGTTCTTACATAATGATATGCCTAGAACGTTATTACAGTAGTACTCACATAATCTTGCACTAGTGCCAAATAATATTACATTTTAACCCTTGGTGCTGACAGCTGTTTATACCACCAGCTGGAATAAATTGATAGTGTGAGGGCCATTTTCAAATTAAGAACATTTAATTGTTACCCATTTTAATATAACCTATGTTTTTCTACAAGGTAATTTAGGAAGCAGGGTATTCCATCCCAGCCTGGTCTCATTGACTACACATAACATAGTAAATGTTAATCCCGGACACTCAAATTAGTATATGTTACGATTGGTATGGTTACATAAAACAGATGGTTACTTAACCCTTTTAGCATACCCATCCTCTAACCCTAACCTTAACCCTTTTAGCTAACCCTTCCCTAACCCTAACCATAATGCTTTAACCTAACTCCTACACTTAACCCTAACCCTAAACCCTAGCCTAACTAACGTTAGCCAGCTAGAAGGAAAGAAATTCCACAAATTAACTTTTAACAAGGCACACCTGTTAATTGAAATGCATTCCAGGTGACTATCTCATGAAGCTGGTTGAGAGAATGCCAAGAACGTGCAAAGCTGTCATCAAGGCAAAGGGTGGATGCTTTGAAGAATCTCAAATCTCAAATATATTTTTATTTGTTTAATACTTTTTGTTTACTACATGATTCCATATGTGTTATTTCATAGTTTTGATCTATTCACTATTATTCTACAATGTAGAAAATAGAAAAAATTAAGAAATACCCTTGAATGAGCAGGTGTTTCCAAACTTTTGACTGGTACTGTAATATGAATTGTAATTCGTAAGATATCATACGAAATGGGTGATGTACATCCGCAAATGAATACATACCATACGAAACATAACATATCATACTAAATGTAGTGTTGAGGATTTACTTACAGAATTATACAAAATGTTCTGAGACCAGGTTTCCCATCCACACTAGGAGCAAGATCCATGGAAGTAAAGATGAGAGATAGTGGTTTCATATTAGCCTATAGACGAGTTGGTTGAAAAAGTCACAAAAATGATGCACGCGCAATGTTACCAGAAGGAGGTATGCGTTGTTATAATTCTGAACGAGCAACAATTCACAGAAGCTGCCTTGTGGGGAATCGTAGGTGGCTCGTTTCAGCTCGTTGTATCTAAAATTTGCCTAGCTAGCTAACCAACAACTGTATCGATGTATTTGAGAGACAACAAGTGCTCACTGTGCAAATGTATTTATTTTTTCATTAAACATTTGGACATATATAGTTTACATGTTGTGAACAGTCTAAGCCAACCCTGTCTGTTTTTCAACATAGCTACTCACACGTCGCTTTTGTTGCTAAACAACCAACTCATCTAAACTCAACAAAAAAAGATACGTTCTCTCACTGTCGACTGCCTTTATTTTCAGCAAACTTAACATGTGTAAATATTTGTAGGAACATAACAAGATTCAACAACTTAGACATAAACTGAACAAGTTCCACAGACATGTGACAGAAATGTAATGATGTGTCCCTGAACAAAGGGGGGGTCAAAATCAAAAGTAACAGTCAGTATATGGTGTGGCCACCAGCTGCATTAAGTACTGCAGTGCATCTCCTCCTCATGGACTGCACCAGATTTGCCAGTTCTTGCTGTGAGATGTTAGTCCACTCTTCCACCAAGGCACCTGCAAGTTCCCCGACATTTCTGGGGGGAATGGCCCTAGCCCTCACCCTCTGATCCAACAGGTCCCAGATGTGCTCAGTATGGCCACCAATGCCACCAGCCATACGAGCAGTATGGCTGGTGGCATTGTCATGCTGGAGGGTCATCTTTGGTGTTTTTCAGAGTCAGTAGAAAGGCCTCTTCAGTGTCCTAGGTTTTCATAACTGTGACCTTAATTCCCTACCGTCTGTAAGCTGTTAGTGTCTTAACAATTGTTCCACAGGTGCATGTTCATTCATTGTTTATGGTTCATTGAACAAGCATGGGAAACAGTGTTTAATCCCTTTACAATGAATATCTATGAAGTATTTTTGAAAGACAGGGTCCTGAAAAAGGGCCATTTCTTTTTTTGCTGAGTTTATAACCTGACCTCATATGGGCTATTAACTATTTAAAGTGGGCACAGCCTTTCCTTGTTGCAGGGTTTCACATTTCACTACATTATATGTGAGTTAGTTAGCTAAAGCACAAGGCAGACTGGGCCACCAGGCGAGTATTTGCATACTCTAACCTTGCGGTTTTCAATATGACAACCAATTCAAAGGCATGGTCATACAAGAAGGAGCAATACAACTGTTGCATCCTACCTCCAACTAACCTAAACAAGGTGTGGCCATGTTGTGTTTCGGAGACCCCAGCAGCCCCTCTGTGCAACATCTATTAAGAAACGTAATTTCTTGTTCCTCCCTGTCAAACAGACAGACTTCATCTGATTGAAGACTAAGTGGTAAGTGTCCTCTTGTCCAGGTCATAACTCAGTCGGAACATTGAAGTAGTGGACATGGTCTGAAAAGGGATTCATTTAACCTGTCCTACAGAAGGCAGCTCCATTGTCTGTCGCTGATGCTCTGGTCTGGTGAAAACATTGTCTCCTATTCCTTGCAGTAAGGTCCTGATTCATAGTGTTTGCAGTGTCATTCAGAGTAGGTCGACACTACAGTATTTTGCAGCTCATCAAGATGCAAGACATTCATTTTTCTCAGCTTTACAGCACAGTAGTACATGTTTGTTTATATCTCTCACCTGACTACTCTAAGTGATGGAGCAAATAACATTTGGATGCAAGGAAGTTTCACACTGAGGAGACCTATTTTGGCCGACTGTATTTATCTATTTGAAAGGCAACCTAATATCAATGTGGTTTATATTTCTGTACAATATTATGACTCACTTCATTGGTGTAAGGGTTTTCCTCTGGTGAAGGAGAAGCGGACCAAAATGCAGCGTGGTGGTTATTCATGTTCTTTAATAAAGGAACTAGACATGAAATAACTAACAAAACAAGAAAACAAGAAAAGTGAAAACCTAAACAGTCCTATCTGGTGCAGACACAGAGACAGGAACAATCACCCACAAACACACAGTGAAACCCAGGCTACCTAAATATGGTTCCCAATCAGAGACAATGACTAACACCTGCCTCTGATTGAGAACCATATCAGGCCAGACATAGAAATAGACAAACAAGACATCCAACATAGAATGCCCACTCAGATCACAGCCTGACCAACCAAAACATAGAAACATACAAAGCAAACTATGGTCAGGGTGTGACAGTACCCCCCCCCCCCCAAGGTGCGGACTCCCCAAAACCTGAACCTATCGGGGAGGGTCTGGGTGGGCATCTGTCCGCGGTGGCGGCTCTGGTGCTGGACGTGGCCCCCACTTCACCGTAGTCTTAGTCCCCCACCTTGTCCGCTTCCGTGGCCTCCTAGCCACGGCGACCCTACTTAATGACACTGGACTGAGGGGCAGCTCGGGACAGAGGGGCAGCTCGGGACAGAGGGGCAGCTCGGGACAGAGGGGGACAGAGGGACAGAGGGGCAGCTAGGGACAGAGGGGCAGCTAGGGACAGAGGGGCAGCTAGGGACAGAGGGGCTCTTCAGACTCCGGCAGCACAGGAGAGGAGGAAGGCTCTGGCAGATCCTGGCTGACGGGCGGATCTGGCAGATCCTGGCTCTGACTGGCGGATCTGGAAGAGTCTGGCAGACTGGCGGATCTGTAAGAGTCTGGCTGACTGGCGGATCTGGAAGAGTCTGGCTGACTGGCGGATCTGGAAGAGTCTGGCTGACCTGGAAGAGTCTGGCTGACTGGCGGATCTGGAAGAGTCTGGCTGACTGGCAGATCCTGGCAGACAGACGGCTCCGGCTGCTCCATGCTGACTGGCAGCTCCGGCTGCTCCATGCTGACTGGCAGCTCCGGCTGCTTCTTGCAGACTGGCAGCTCCGGCTGCTCCATGCAGACTGGCAGCTCTGGCTGCTCCATGCAGACTGGCAGCTCCATGCAGACTGGCAGCTCTGGCTGCTCCATGCAGACTGGCAGCTCTGGCTGCTCCATGCAGACTGGCAGCTCTGGCTGCTCTGAACAGGCAGGAGACTCCAGCAGCGCTGTAGAGGAGGAAGGCTCTGACAGCGCTAAACAGGTGGGAGACTCCGGCAGCGCAGGAGAGGAGGAAGGCTCTGGCAGCGCTGGAGAGGCGAGGCGCACTGTAGGCCTGATGCGTGGTGCTGGCACTGGTGGTACTGGGCCGAGGACACGCACAGGAAGCCTGGTGCGGGGAGCTGCCACCGGAGGGCTTGTGCGTGGAGGTGGTACTGGGTCGACCGGACCGTGCAGGCGCTCTGGAGCTCTTGAGCACCGAGCCTGCCCAACCTTACCTGGTTGAATACTCCCGGTCGCTCTGCCAGTGCGGCAAGGTGGAATAGCCCGCACTGGGCTATGCAGGCGAACCGGGGACACCGTGCGCAAGGCTGGTGCCATGTAAGCCGGCCCAAGGAGACGCACTGGGGACCAGATGCGTAGAGCCGGCTTCATGGCATTTGGCTCGGCGCTCAATCTAGCCCGGCTGATACGCGGAGCTGGAATATACCGCACCGGGCTATGCACCCGCACTGGGGACACCGTGCGCACCACAGCATAACACGGTGCCTGCCCGGTCTCTCTAGCCCCCCGGTAACCACAGGAAGTTGACACAGGTCTCCTACCTGGCTTCGCCATACTTCCTGTGAGCTCCCCCCCCAAGAAATTTCTGGGGCTGACTCTCGGGCTTCCATCCGCGTCGTCGTGCTTCCTCTTCATACCAGCGCCTCTCCGCTTTCGTCGCCTCCAGTATCCGGCGATATTCTCCAGGCTGATCCCAGGGTCCTTTCCGTCCAGTTCGTCCTCCCATGTCCATTCCTTCTTTTGCTGCAGCTGCACCTTGGGGCGGCTACACTCCCCTGGTTTAGCCCAGGGTCCTCTCCCGTCGAGGATTTCCTCCCAAGTCGCTGCTCTTGCTGCTGCTTTTGCTGTTGCCCGTTACCACGCCACTTGGTCCTGTTGTGGTGGGTGATTCTGTAAGGGTTTTCCTCTGGTGAAGGAGAAGCGGACCAAAATGCAGCGTGGTGGTTATTCATGTTCTTTAATAAAGGAACTAGACATGAAATAACTAACAAAACAATAAAACAAGAAAAGTGAAAACCTAAACAGTCCTATCTGGTGCAGAGACAGGAACAATCACCCACAAACACACAGCGAAACCCAGGCTACCTAAATATGGTTCCCAATCGGAGACAATGACTAACACCTGCCTCTGATTGAGAACCATATCAGGCCAGACATATAAATAGACAAACAAGACATCCAACATAGAATGCCCACTCAGATCACACCCTGACCAACCAAAATATAGAAACATACAAAGCAAACTATGGTCAGGGTGTGACAATTGGTCATGTTTACACCAGATATTGTGTCAAATCGCTTGAATAAAATCCATTCTGTAAAATTATTTATTTTCTTGTATGACTGTATTTTACTGTCTGTTTCATTTTGATAGAGGATGGCTGTCAGGACTGTAAGTAGGCTATTGCTCCCATAGCAACCAGTTCATTATAATTCAAGACAATATCAAGCAGGTATAAAGATGCATATTTCTCTGAAGTAACTGGCCTTGACCAATCCTTTGTCCTAAGCTTTGCTAATGAGTCCGGTAATGGCTTTATAGACAAAAGCACCTGAAAACGGAATATTATGGAGACCTATATTTTATTACTATGTACCCATAACATTGTTCCAAGGGTAAACAGGGTACTATGTGCAAAGCAGTCTCATTTTATAGGTTAATTTAAGTACTGAGCTGATCAACCGAGTTGGATCAAGCTGTAGGCTCTCAAATCTTTCCACCTGAATAGTCAAACTACAACAATATAGGTTAGGCCAGCACAGTACAGTTAAACCCTGTTTCTTCATTGATGTAGATCATGTAATATATTATGTTACTAATAAGTATGTGGTACGCTACATGGCCAAGAGTATGTGGACACCCCTTGAAATTAGTGTGGGATGTGATAGTCGACGAGTAGGCGTCCACATACTTTTGGTAGTGTATAGTATATCTTGACGATTCAGATTCCCACATAATTTCAACAAGACTGCCTTTACAGAATGATCTGGAGCCAAGAGCCAGTTGAAGCCAGAATGGTAGCCCCCCCCCCCCCCTTACCCAAGCACTGCCCAGTTAACCTGGCCACTGGCGCATGTTTCACTTTGATTTCATTCCACCTCTGATTTAGCTCCAGCTCGCTCCCAGCACCGTGTTTACCTCTGCAATGGAGCGGGCTGCTCTGTGTAAAGTGATGACAGCACTTGAAGGAATGTGTTTCTCCCTGCCGTGCCAGGTGGTCCCGTCCATCCCCTCTCCCCAGTGAATCTCTCTCTATAGAGAGATCACTCAGAGGATGTGCTCAGACTGCTGTGATGTGTTAATACCCTTGCAGGAGAAGGGAATATAGTGCACTGCAACGTTTGCATGTGTTGTGCCATAATCCAGGGGTTAGAAGTTATTTGATTTCTCTGATTTATCAGGTGGCAGGCTGGGCCATGCTGCAGAGCAGATGGCTACGGCCCTGGGCTCCAGGGCTTAGTTCCAATAGGTAGTGGGACTGGGAGGAACCTTAACAATATGTTTATTTTAGAAAATTGCTTCAGCCTTATCTGGTGGACCTCAGATAGGGACTGAAATGGCACTACAGGCTTAACAGAAAACGCTTACTCTGCCAACGTTAACGCTACAGTACCTGTATGTGGTTAGCAAACGTACTGCAAGAATTCAAACAAAGTTGTGCTGCAGAGGGCTTGCAAGACAGGAAGTCTGAAAACTCATTCTTTGTTAGCAAATGTGTAATTTATGGAGAGAGTATCTAGGCTAGAACTAGTCAAGACAGGGAATTATTTTATCTTGTGGTGAGGAAAAATGCTTGTTCTTTGAGAACACAAATTGTCCATGACTTTACCTGGAGGCACTGGGGATATTGAAAATTATTTAAATTATTCTCCCAGAAGGATTCAGAGAGAGGGCGAAATGAAATGAACAAACTGTCAAGATTGAACCCTGCCGTTGAAAAAGGCAGGAGTTGTTATTAACCTTGGCAGGATGCTCTTGGCTGATTGTCACAATCCCACGTCAGATTTCATTAAGATACTCTCGCACCCCATGGCACACCCTTATCACAGGAAATATGATTAAAGTTCTCTCTGATACACCACTGACTATGTGATGCAATCTGTGGTAAATGGTCACTGCCATACTGTACATGCTGCTCATCTGTCGTCTGCCAGAACACACCTCTGTGGTGACAGTAATGCAGGGTTTAGCCTGGAAAGTTCTGGAAAGTGTCTCTGAAGGTGCTTCTAGCTCCAATTGTTCCACCTCAAGTGTATTTTAGAGACAGGCAGGAGTGAAGCCGAGGAAACAATACCATTCCAGCCAATGTGTGTAAAAGTAACCTATGCATTTCTAATGGAATATCCCCAAGCATTTGACAAGGCTATTTAAGCTGTCTGGCTGTTTGTTGTTAGGGGACCGTACTGTACTGAGTTTCTACAGGAATGTGAGGAAACACCCCAGAACAAACACATGGGGGAACCTAGACAGGTGGAGATTAGAGAGGGCAGGTTGGAGGTGTCAGGTGGGTGTTTCACAGGAAAGCCTCGATTAATGACAGCACAGGTCTTAACATGACTGACTGGTGGTTGCGTCACAAAACCTGTGCTTCCCCGTGCGTTATTAAACCTTACATTTCCACCCGACCAGCTCAGGCTCACAGTGAGTTAAGACTCACCTCTGATAATCTGCGTAAAACATGTTCCTGTTTACAGTTGTGTGTGCTGCTCACTGACTGCCCATCCATGCATGATGTTGCCATGGCCCTGTTCAGAGATGTCATGCAGTATGACAAGGATAAGATGTCATCATAGACATTAAAACCAGTAGATGGTGATAGTGCTGACGTCATCCACGCATTCCTATGAAAAACACCCGATGGCGCATGAAGCTGGAAGTATTTGAATTTGAAACACGCCATGTTGCTCAATGGGGCTGAATGGCAACAAAATCGCTATGGATCATGGTGAAAGAGGCCATAACTAGCAAAATATCATGGTCGATGGATCACTTTTTAATTATATCCACATTTTCCACCATAATTTGCAAATAAATTCATTAAAAATCCTACAATGTGATTTTCTGGATATTTTTCCCCTCATTTTGTCTGTCATAGTTGAAGTGTACCTATGATGAAAATTACAGGCCTCTCTTTTTTAAGTGTGAGAACTTGCACAATTGGTGGCTGACTAAATACTTTTTTGCCCCACTGTATTTCAATTTTTTTCAAGTCGAACGCCATTAAATCATGAGAATCTCCTCTTTCTAATTATGTAAGCCTGGGCAGCTAGCTCGGTTGTCATCAAACGCTAGCCCCAAAATACTTTTTGCCCTTGGAATGCTGAGCTCCCCCAATTGTTTTCCTATGGAGAGGAATACCGGGCTATTTCACCAAATATCTCATTGTGTATATTTAGTTTTTTTCAAGTCGGGTTTAACCGGTGTGAAATGGCTAGCTAGTTAGCGGGGTGCGCGCTAACAGCGTTTCAATTGGTGACGTCACTCGCTCTGAGACCTTGAAGTAGTTGTTCCCCTTGCTTTGCGAGGGTGTGGCTTTTGTGGTGTGATGGGTAACAATGCTTCGAGGGTGGCTGTTGTCTATGTGTGCAGAGGGTCTCTGGTTCGAGGCCAGGTAGGGGCGAGGAGAGGGACGGAAGCAAAACTGTTACACAGGCACCATTTTAATCAGGAGTATTCTCCTCTTTGTAATTATGTAAGTCTGGGCAGCGAGCTCGTTTGTCATCGATCGCTAGACCAGAAGTTAAAAAATTTTCCCTACTTTTTTCATTAGGCAGACAAGCACAGTTGACACCATCAATGTGCGGATGTTTACTTTCTACACAAGTATTTTTTTTCCAGTTTCGTCTGACGACCAGATTGTAGTGGTAAAATAAAAAGGGATACATTTTCAATGGAATTCTAAGCATGACTCCAGTCAAAACAGGCTCTGCGAAAGTTCGATTCCATTTATTTTCTATGGGCGCTAGTGTTCCAGCTTAGCCAACGTTCTTAAGCCATTTTTTAGCCTTGGGTGAATTTTGACTCATTCTATTGTCCAGTCTATAGATAGCCAGAGCGAATTCACGAAAGCACACGAATGTCCATTGAGAAAGCACAACGACTATACCATTTAACTAAGCTAAGAATGACCGAGAATAATCAAGTCAATAAACGTTGGGTAGTTAGATAGCCTATAGTTAATATACTGGCAAGTTTGATGTAAAACTACTAATGTTACGTAGCTAGCTAGCTAGCTAACATACCAGTACATACTGCTGTAATGATATGCTATGTGGTACATAAGGACAGCGTAGTTAACAAATTGTCAGTCATCATAACGTGTAAGGTAACTTATTTGAAAAGTCATTACTTTATTACATTGAGTAGCAAGCTACCCCTTGGTCGTTAGGGCAAATCTGGTCTGTGATAGGAGGTTTTTTTTTCACATCTAGCTCGGCTATTAGATATTCTTTAGTAAAGGTTGAATAGTCTATTGTTCAGCTATTAGCCCCTCTCCCCAATTTGCACTCGTCTGCAGGTATGTTTTGATGTGAGAGAGGAAGCCAGTCCCATCATCGCCATCTCACCCACTCTAAAGATAACCTTCGGGCCAACTGGGGGCCCAAGGCTGGTTAGGAGACACTGCAATTGTGATGAACTGAGAGAATATTAGGGTAGCACTGTAATTCATTAATCATATGCTGTCTGCCGCTGTTCTTACCTCTTTCCCTTTCTGTCTTCTACCCCTCTCTCCCCACCTCGTCTTTCTTCCTCGTTTTATAATGCACACCATATGTGCATTGAAGTACAGATTGAACTTGTATTTATAATATTACAATTATCATAATTATAATGCAGTATTATGTATTTATAACACCTGGATAATGAACTTCTTTCAATAAAGCGTTTCACATTCTCCACTGGTTGAAATTAAGTATCTCATTGAAATACTATCCTGTATGCAGATGAAGGGAGTTAGATATGCATAGTTTTTTTCCTGTATATATGAATTAATAATCAATCATGTTTCTAGTCTTTTGCATAGTTACAATGTGTAATCATTGATGTCCCAGGAGCAGTAAACACTGTTGAAGTGTATAATTGTAATACATACATGCAGACACAGCATCATTCAAATAATGGAGTTTGATATGACTGAAAAAGAATGTCTCAGCTAAACATCCATAGACATACAGTTATTTTTATCCTCCACTACACAATAAGCAAGTAAATAGTTAGCTAGCTATGTTACTTCAGCTGCATTGCAAGGGAAAGCTTACACAATTGTACATTCAATTTGCAGTAAATGCTTTAGCTAGCTAGATTCTTTACATCCACTGTTTCACAAGACGGCAGCCTAGTTTGCTGGTTTTCTCAGGAATCCCTAAAACATTAAACAACAGGAATGACAAATTCATTCTCCCAACACTAGCAAGTCAGATAACTTGCTAAATAGCGATTTTTGTCAATTAACTTTATGACAAAAAAAATATTGGTCTCTACATTAACTAACATATTCCTCTCAATTGTACATTTTGTCAGCCATCTTCACCCAGGGACTCGCGTCAAAATTTGTCATTAGAACCACTCGATATAATTGGTCATATAAAAACCTTGGGACCAAATGCATAATGAGTACTCTAACTCCCCCTTGTGGTGGTCTGAAGCAGTGACGCTGGGAATCCCTAAGTCCCACGGTGCAAGCTCGCAACTTTTAAAGGAGGAACCACTGTACTTATGTAATCAAGATATATTAGTGTTTTAACTTTCGTAATTTTCTTTACAAATGTAAGAATTATTCTTCCACTTTAACATTAGAGTATTTTGTGTAGATCGTTGGCAAAAAAATAAAATTAAATCTATTTTAATCCCACTTTGTACGAGAACAAAATGTGGGAAGAGTCTAGGGGTGTGAATACTTTCCTGCTTTCTAGGGTCAGTAGCCGACCAGCACAGCTTGTGACTTCACGCTCCAGACTGGACACTGGGAGCCTGGATGTCATACTATCGGATGATTTCCCCTCCCCACCTCGAAAGACTTCAAAGCAAACGTTGTTGATTCCGGCTGATGGACTTCTCAACACTAAAGTTGGATGATGGCCTCTCCAACACAACCTCTCCCTCAACGAGAGCAAGACAGAGGAGATGTTCGTGGACTACAGGAAAAGGAGGACCGAATACATCTCCATTCACATTAACTGGTCTGTAGTGGAGTGGGTTGAGAGTTTAAGTTTTTTTAACCTTTATTTAACTAGGCAAGTCAATTAAGAACAAAGTATTATTTACAATGACAGCCTAGGAACAGTGGGTTTACTGCCTTGTTCCGGGGCAGAACAACAGATTTTTACTTTGTCAGCTCAGGGATTCAATCCAGCAACCTTTTGGTTACTGGCCCAATGCTCTAACCACTAGGCTACCTGCCTAAGGAGATGAATGTGGACTACAGGAAAAGGAGGCCCGAGCACGCCCCTATTCCTCATCGACGGGGCTGTAGTGGAGCAGGTTGAAAGCTTCAAGTTCCTTGGTGTCCACATCAGCAACAAACTATGATGGTCCAAACAAACCAAGACAGTCGTGACAACACCTTTTCCCACACAGGAGACTGAAAAGATTTGGCATGGGTCTCCAGATCCTCAAAAGGTTTTACTGCGGCAACCGCTCGGCATCCGACCATAAGGCGCAACAGAAGGTAGTGCGTATGGCCCAGTACATCACTGGAGCCAAGTTTCCTGCCATCCAGGACCTATATACTAGGCGGTGTCAGAGGAAAGCCCAAAAAATTGTCAAAGACTCCAGTCACCCAAGTCATAGACTGCTCTCTCTGCTACCGTACGGCAAGAGGTATAGTATACGCCAATTCTAGGTCCAAAAGGCTCCTTACCAGCTTCTAAGACTGTTGAACAATTAATCAAATGGCCACCTGGACTATTTACCCCCCCTTGATGTTACACTGCTACTACTCACTGTTTATTATCTATGCATAGTCACTTTACCCCTACCTACAAATTACCTCGACTAACCTGTGCCCCCGCAAATTGACTAGGCACCGGTACCCCCTGTATGTAGCCCCCTGTATTGTTATTTTATTGTTACTTTTTTAAAAATTTTTTTACTTTGGTTTATTTAGTAAATATTTTCTTAACTCTATTTCTTGAACTGCATTGTTGGTTAAGGGCTTGTAAGTAAGCATTTCACGGTAAGGTCTTCTACACCTGTTGTATTTGGCACATGTGACAAATAAGATTTGATTTGATTTGGTAAAGTGCCAGTTTCATCTGTTGACAGAGGAATTTCATGGTCATTTGCCCCCTTGAAGCACATTGTGAATTTTCAATGTGGCCAAGTTCATATTTCACTCTATATTTCATGTCCTGCTGGTTTGGGAGAAATACACTGCTCAAAAAAATAAAGGGAACACTTAAACAACACAATATAACTCCAAGTCAATCACACTTCTGTGAAATCAAACTGTCCACTTAGGAAGCAACACTGATTGACAATAAATTCCACATGCTGTTGTGCAAATGGAATAGACAACAGGTGGAAATTATAGGCAATTAGCAAGACACCCCCAATAAAGGAGTGGTTCTGCAGGTGGTGACCACAGACCAATTCTCAGTTCCTATGCTTCCTGGCTGATGTTTTGGTCACTTTTGAATGCTGGCGGTGCTTTCACTCTAGTGGTAGCATGAGACATAGTCTACAACCCACACAAGTGGCTCAGGTAGTGCAGCTCATCCAGGATGGCACATCAATGCGAGCTGTGGCAAGAAGGTTTGCTGTGTCTGTCAGCGTCCAGAGCATGGAGGCACTACCAGGAGACAGGGCAGTTCATCAGGAGACGTGAAGCAGGGCAACAACCCAGCAGCAGCAGGACCGCTACCGCCGCCTTTGTGCAAGGAGGAGCAGGAGGAGCACTGCCAGAGCCCTGCAAAATGACCTCCAGCAGGCCACAAATGTGTATGTGTCTGCTCAAACGGTCAGAAACAGACTCCTTGAGGGTGGTATGAGGGCCCGACGTCCACAGGTGGGGGTTGTGCTTACAGCCCAACACCGTGCAGGACGTTTGGCATTTGCCAGAGAACACCAAGATTGGCAAATTCGCCACTGGCGCCCTGTGCTCTTCACAGATGAAAACATGTTCACACTGAGCACATGTGACAGACATGACAGTCTGGAGACGCCGTGGAGAACATTCTGCTGCCTGCAACACCCTCCAGCATGACCGGTTTGGCGGTGGGTCAGTCATGGTGTGGGGTGGCATTTCTTTGGGGGGCCGCACAGCCCTCCATGTGTTCGCCAGAGGTAGCCTGACTGCTATTAGGTACCGAGGTGAGATCCTCATACCCCTTGTGAGACCATATGCTGGTGCGGTTGGCCCTGGGTTCCTTCTTATGCAAGACAATGCTAGACCTTATGTGGCTGGAGTATGTCAGCAGTTCCTGCAAGAGGAAGGCTTTGATGCTATGGACTGGCCCGCCCGTTCCCCAGACCTGAATCCAATTGAGCACATCTGGGACATCATGTCTCGCTCCATCCACCAACGCCACGTTGCACCCCAGACTGTTCAGGTGTTGGAGGATGCTTTAGTTCAGGTCTGGGAGGAGATCCCTCAGGAGACCATCCGCCACCTCATCAGGAGCATGCCCAGGCGTTGTAGGGAGGTCATACAGGCACGTGGAGGCCACACACACTACTGAGCCTCATTTTGACTTGTTTTAAGGACATTACATCAAAGTTGGATCAGCCTGTATTGTGGTTTCCACTTTAATTTTAATAAATTTGATTTCCATTGATAATTCTTGTGTGATTTTGTTGTCAGCACATTCAACTATGTCCTGAAAAAAGTATTTAATAAGAATATTTCATTCATTCAGATCTCGGATGTGTTGTTTTAGTGTTCCCTTTATTTTTTTGAGCAGTGTATGATGCCCCATCCTCTCACATGCAATGGGCTTTGGTCTACAATGCTCATTGTTTTTCTATCGGCCTCACATTGTCCCATGTGATGCATTCATTTGGTTTATTGCCTCTTGCACATTGTCTCCCCACGGTATTGTCAGAGATCACACCCTGCGGGTTGGCTTCTCAAGCATCCTCCTCTCACAGACACACTCTCTCACACGTACGTATTAGTGTCACGCTTTTCTGCTGGTTTCAACACTTTGGCCTCTGTGTGCTGTTATATGCTGTATGTTTGTGTGCACACACACTCAAATACACACAAACATACAGCTTATAACAGCACACACAGCCATAATACATCCTGCTCCTACAAGGAAGGTAGGGAGAGCATTAGCTTGTGAAACTAGATAACCTAAATAAATCAATATTCTAACTGGTGGAAGGACTACAGGCCAGAGTGTACAGCTCCTGCTCTATCATGCTCTATCATGGTTAAAGAGAGATGATGCTGTATGCATTAGTAAGCCTGGTGGAAGGGGCTAGGGTCAGGGGCCTTTCCCCAAGGACCCCCGGAGGGCCCTCCGCTATCACAGCCCAATCTGCGCCTCTCTCTGCTGCCTCACTTCTCTGCCTCAACCCTCTGCTAAGGGACTGTGTGCCATTATTAACGCCAAAAACATGAACAGAAGAGGGCCAAGAGATAAAGGAATCCACTACCCTGTCCATCATAAAAATCAAATAAAAACTAGATTTTCTGATTCCCAGGCTAGAGGATCCCCCCCCCCCCTTTTCTTCTTCATCATTGTCAAAGGGAGTACAGTCAGATCTAGCCTACTCCTGGTGCACCTGATTTCATCAGCCTGTAGCTGGCTGTGCAGTGCAGGACCTAGGACCCAAGGATAGGTTGCTTTTCCTTTTGCACTTATCAGAGGAGCCCTGCCTTAGTGCTGACAGGCCGCCTCACCAGCGCCCACGACTTGGCGGCTGCAGAAATGTTCCAATTAAGATGACAGAGAGCCGATATGACTTGGCCTTTCGCATCAGAGGGCGGCAAGTTAATAGCGGTTGACTCTAGAACCTCTCCACCTGCGGTCCATAAGAGGGGAGGCGTGGGGTGAGGAATGAGCTGCAGTAAGAGGAGGACTGCTGGCTCTGGTTGGCTTGGATGAGATGAGAAGAGTGGAGCGGCTAGACCAGACTTTTCTTTTAAGGCCCAGTAAATGGCTGGCACATTAACATGCCGAGTCGGTGCAGTCTGAAGTGGGCTGCCTGTCGGGCTGTGGGCTGCCGAGGTGGCCAGCTCAGTCATCCAGGTGCTGTAAAGTGAATCATATCAGTGAAAAACAGACTGGCTGGGGTCAGGACCTGTCCTACCATGCGTACTGGAAGACACTACTGGAGGCACTGTGTCTGAGTCTAGCTGTTTCATATCTCCCTGAATTCTCTGTTTCTCTGTTCTGCAAGCTTTGAGCTCTCTCCCTCCCACTGGTTCTGTTGTTCTTTTTGTTTGGGTCAGGGCGATGTTAGTTGGCTGCTCCACAGAGTGAACGGCTGCTCTAGACATCTGTCTGAACAAAATGAAGAGAACCACTGTCAATACATCTGAACAAAATGAAGAGAAGCACTGTCAATACAGATTGCAGCTTCCAGAGGTTTCGTCACTTTGGGTGTGTGTGTATGTTGGCCACTCTTTGGCCTCTGCTCTGACTCATTGGTTTTCCCAATGACTCAGCCGACTCAGCAAGAGCTATCAGCTGCTTCTCGCTATCACATAATGCACAATCAATGTTAAGATGCTTTCACCTCAACCGCCATCCAATTCTTCACTCACAGAGCCACAGGCGGATCTGATGTATAGAGCAGTGGTTACCAACTTTTTCTGTTTTCCCGGGACCACCAAATCACCGTCAAAAGCTCGAGGACCACTATTCGCGGAGTCGCAGAATATTTTTTTTAACATAATATTTAAATAATGGTCAAATTGTCCATTTTAGCAGTGAATGTAACAAATTAAAGGCCTATATTATTGTCAATGGTGTGCGTACTGGGAGCGGAGTCCGGTGCAGGAGAGCAGAGAGTTATTTAGGCAGGAGTGTCACGCGGGACTAGGTGGGTGAGGAAGGAATCAGGCGCAGAGAGTTCCACTGGGAATTGGTGCACTTTAATGTGGCACAAAGAATAACAAGGCCAAAACACAGGGCGCGGACAATAATGTGGACCACCCAAAACACAGGGTACCAGATCCAGAAACACGAACACCTCTACCTAACGCACACACATAACATAAATACAATCCCACACAAAACAAGGACGGGTACACATACTTTAAATAAGGAAGCCCATTAAGCACATACAACACATTCAACAGGACACAGGTGAAACTAATAAGACAAAACAAACAGACAACGAAAAAGGGATCGGTGGCGGCTAGTAAGCCGGTGACGAAGACCGCCGAACACCGCCCGAACAGGCAGGGGAGCCAACTTCGGCGGAAGTCGTGACAGTACCCACCCCCTGACCCGCAGAGCGCCACCACTGGCCTCGAGGAAGACCCGGAGGGCGAGGCGCCGGGCGATCCGGGTGGAAGCGGTGAAAGTCTCTCAGGAGAGAAGAATCCAAAATGTCCCCCACCGGTACCCAGCACCTCTCCTCCGGACTGTACCCCTCCCAGTCCACGAGGTACTGTAGGCCCCTCACCCGGCGTCTCGAGTCCAGAATGCCACGTACTGTGTACGCCGGGGACCCCTCGATGTCCAGAGGGGGCGGAGGGACTTCAGGCACCTCACGCTCCTCTTCTGCCGTTCCCCCGCCAGTCTTAGCGACTCCTGGACGGCTTTCCAGGTGTCCTTGGAGCGCTATACCCATACCTCTACCGCAGGAGCCTCGGTCTGGCTCTGATGCCATGGGGCCAGGACGGGATGGTAACCCAACACACACTCAAAAGGGGACATGTTCGTTGAGGAGTGGCGGAGGGAGTCCTGGAACATACCTCGCCCACTCACCAGGCCGGTCCCAGCAATATGACCGCAGAAACCTGCCCACATCCTGGTTTACGCGCTCCACCAGTAGCGCCCTCTAGGACTCCACACTGTCCTCTCGATGCCAGGATGACCCCAGGAGGGTAGAGTACGAGCCCAACGGATTAGTTTATCCCGGACCCCCCTCGGCACGTACTGAGCCCCTGCTGGACACTGAGGGGGGGGGGGGGCTCTAACCGTGAGGCCCTCTCTATCTCCGCGTCCACCTCCCATACTACCGGTGCCACGAGACATGAAGGTGGAATGATGGGAGTCGGCTCAACAGACCGCTCCTCGGTATCATAGAGGTGGGACAGCGTGTCGGCTTTGGTGTTTTGGGAGCCTGGCCGGTACGAGATGGTGAAACGAAACCGGGTAAAAAAACATGGTCCATCTAGCCTGACGCGGATTTAGTCTCCTCGCTGCCCGGATATACTCGAGATTACGATGGTCAGTCCAGATGATAAAAGGGTGCTTCGCCCCCAAGGCAAGCGCACCGGTCCTCCCTTCAGCAGTGAGGTAATGGGAGCAGCCACCTGACCAAAACCCCGGATAAACCTCCGGTAGTAATTGGCAAACCCTAAAAACAATTGCACCTCTTTCACCGTGGTCGGAGTCGGGCAATTACGCACAGTTGTAACGCGGTCACACTCCATCACCACCTCGGAGGTGGAAATACGATAACCCAGGAAGGAAACGGCCTGTTTGAAGAACACACATTTCTCGGCCTTGCAATACAGGTCATGCTTCAGCAGTCGCACAAATACCTTACGCACCAGAGACATGTGAGCCGCGCATGTGGCAGAATAGATCAAGATATCATCGATGTACACTACCACTCCCTGCCCGAGCATGTCTCTGAGAATATCATCTACGAAGGATTGGAAGACGGCTGGAGCATTTTTCAACCCATATGGCATGACGCGGTACTCATAATGGCCAGATGTACTACTAAATGCGGTTTTAAACTCATCTCCTCCACGGATACGCGCCAGATTATACACACTCCTCCGGTCCAGTTTTGTGAAGAAGTGCGCCTCGTGAAATGATTCCACCGCCGTAGCGATGAAAGGTAGTGGGTAACTAAACCCCACTGTGATTTAGACCTCGATAATCAATGCACGGACGCAGACCTCCCTCCTTCTTCTTCACAAAAAAGAAGCTCGAGGAGATGGGTGATGCGGAGGGCCGAATGTACCCCTGTCCTGTGCTGAGCTAGCCAGGGAATTCCCAACACCACTGGAAACGCAGGTGAATCGATAAGGAACAGACTAATCTGCTCCTTATGACTCCCCCTGCGTTACCATGTCCAGTGGCACCGTGGCCTTCCTGACCACTCCTGACCCTAATGGTCGGCTGTCTAAGGAGTGCACGGGGAAAGGTAGGTCTAACGACACCAAGGGAATCCCTAGACTTAACGCGAGCCCACGATCCATAAAGTTCCCAGCTGCGGCTGAATCGACTAGCGCCTTATGCTGTAGAGAGGGAGAAAACCCAGGAAAAGAGGTTAACACATACATATGACCGACAGGAGGCTCTGGGTGAGTCTGGTGCTGACACACCTGGGGTGACCGAGTAGTGCTCCGCCTGCCCTCCCAACTCCCATATGAGTTCCTCCAGCACCGGTCGGCCGTGTGTCCTTGCCGACCACAACTGGTGCAGGAGGAAACTCCTCCTCCGGTCCCCCTCGAAACAGCCCCCCCTAACTCCATGGGGATGGGAGCAGGAGGGCCGGGAGGTGGAAATGACAGGGCCTGTTCCAAACGGCCGCGGGCAGCCAGCAGGTTGTCAAGATGGATGGACATGTCGATAAGCTCATCCAGCGTGAGGGTGGTGTCCCGACACACTAGCTCCCTGCGGACGTCCTCCCTGAGGCTATATCGGACATGGTCTATCAAAGCCCTGTCGTTCCACCCTGCTCCTGCGGCCAAGGTCCTGAACTCCAGGGCAAAGTCCTGCATGCTCCTTGACTCCTGACGCAGGTGGAACAGCCGTTCACCCGCCGCACGACCCTCTGGAGGGTGATCAAATACAGCTCGGAATCGGCGGGTGAACTCGGGGTAGTGATCCTTCGCCGAGTCTGGTCCATTCCACACTGCGTTTGTCCACTCTAGGGCTTGTCCCGTCAGACAGGAAATGCACTCTAGGGCTTGTCCCGTCAGACAGGAAACGAGGACGCTCACCCTCTCCTCTCCTGAGGGAGTAGGACGAACGTTCGCCAGGTATAGTTCAAGCTGTAGGAGGAACCCCTGACACCCAGCGGCAGCCGAAGAGCCGGATGCGGTAGCAGGGGTAGGAGGTGCTGGTGGAGGGGGTGCTGGAGATGAGATGGGAAGGCCACTCCTCTCCCATCGAGCCATCCTCTCCATCATCAGATCCATCGCCGATCCAATCCAGTGGAGAATACTGGTATGATGGAGCACCCTTTCCTCCATCGATGGGAGAGGAGGTGCAGCTGCTCCTGCTGATTGCATGTTTGAGGTGCGGGATTCTATCACGCGGGACTAGGTGGGTGAGGAAGGAATCAGGCGCAGAGAGTTCCACTGGGAAAAGGTGCACTTTAATGCAGCACAAATATAGCAAGCCCAAAACAGGCAGGGGAGCCAACTTCGGCGGAAGTCGTGACAAAGAGAAACCAATAGACGGACGCCACTGCGTCGAAACCTCTATCCAATATGCCAAAGTGCAAAAACGCGCAAACAGTCACAATAATCAAGTACAAACAAATAAACATACCTCGTGAATATAAAACACGGAATAAACTCACACCAGAAATAGTGCCTCAAAAATGACACGTAACACGAAACAATCACACACAAAGACATGAGGGAGAACAGAGGAATAAATACAAGTAGTGTGATTGGGGAATGAAAACCAGGTGTGCAGGGAACAAGACAAAAATGGATAAATGAGAGTCAGTCTTCTCGCCCACTCCAATTTCACTTCAGTAGCGTTTACTTTACGAGCTCCGGGCATACCCGGCCCAGCATGCATTTGTAGTCTACTTGTGCGCTGCTATAGTCCCTTGCTTTAGCTACTGTCAGGGAGTTCGCTAAATATTTATGAAAGAGTGTTTAGCAACCCCAGTGGCTCTGCAATCCCCAGTGGCTCTGCAATATTCTCCGCTGCTGGCCTGCGCTCCAGGCCCCATCTCATGCGCCTGAAGCCACAGACTCTGACCATACTCATGCTTCTAAAAATGAATTCAAAGGCACTGTAGACTGAGCCTAATTAGGAATTTTTCCTTTAATTTGTATTTAATTGTAAGTAAGTCACAGCCTATATGCACAATTTATAGACTACAATGATTTAAAACAACTAAATGTTGTTTCAATACTGAGCGCTTTATGTCCCTACCAATCTATTTGGTCGCACTCGCAAATGCTTCACATTGTATTTCTTATAATTGAACTAATATAGCCTAAATAATTTATTTTCGGTGGGGAGCGGCTCCATGAGCGATGAGCGGGAACCTCGGCTCCATGCTCTGATATAGGCTGCTGTCAGGGCCATTTTGAACACTGTGAAGTAAAGTCAATGGTATTAAACGCATTGTGTTTCAGGTCTCTCCAAGGTCTTTGGAGTTGAATGGTTATAAATCTCTTGGCTCGGTTGTTGGGCTTGTTTGTTCGCCCGACAACAAGTGTGATCGTGAGTGTATGTTGGTGTGGAGTGCTACCCTCTCCTCTCTCAGTTCTTCTGAGCTCCGCCACAAATCTGTTTTACTGTCCTTGGTTGACATCTCACTTGGTTTTAACACCTAACGTGGTGCTGACAACTCTGCATAAACGCTCATGCTACAGATGATAGAGCAGGCTGGAATGAGCTCACAGTGAAACTCTCAATGGTAAGAACTTAGCAGTTGATATAATGACATCATTGATAAAATGTGTCTCTGTAATACAGTAATGTGGCCTCTCCCACAGCCCTCAGCACCCTTCATGATGCTTAAACCAGGTGAGCCCACTCCCTCTCTTCCTTTACTTACTCTATAAAGCATGTTTTAGAGAAGTCTGAGCTAGGGATCTCACTCAGACCTGGCACACTGGCCTCTCCCACAGCCCTCAGCACCCTTCATGATGCTGCTTTGCCTCTCAGACAGGCCTAAGGAGGGAGAGAGTGGTGGCACAGATAGAGAGTCTGTGTGCATGTTCGTGCCTATATAAAGTCTACACCCCCTTGAACTTTTGTTTTTATTTTGTGGTGTTACAAAGTGGAATTGAAATAGATTTCATTGTATTTTTTTGTCATTGAGCTACACAAAATACACATTTTTACAAATTAAATAACTAAAATGTAGTTGTTGCATAAGTATTTATTCACCCCCTTTGTTTAGGCAAGCCTAAATGAGTTCAGGTGTAAAAATTGGCTTACAAATCACGTAATAAGTTACATGGGCTCACTCTGTGTGAAATAATAGGGGTTGACATGATTTTTTTAATGAATAACCCTCTGTCCCACATACATACAACATCTGCAAGGTCCCTCAGTCAAGTATTGGATTTTATTAAGCACAGATTCAACTACAAAGACCAGGGAGCTTTTCAAAGCCTCATAAAGAAGGGCTGTGATTGGTAGATGGGTAACAATAACAAATCAGACATTGAATCACAGGAGGTTTGTGGCACCTTATTTGGGGAGAACGGGCTGGTGACAATGGCTGGAGCGGAATCAGCGGAATGGTATCAAACAGATGGTTTCCATGTGTTTGATACCATTCTATTTACTCCGTTCCAGCCATTATTATGAGCCGTTCTCCCATCAGCAGCCTCCACTGCATTGAGTATATCTTTAAGCATTTTCAAGTTAATAATTATATTAAATCACCTCGACACATCAAAGATGCAGTCGTTCTTCTGAACTGAGCTGCAGGACAGGAAAGAAACTGCTTAGGGATGTCACCATGAGGCCATTGGTGATTTTAAAACAGCTACAGAGTTCAATGGCTGTGATGGGTGGACTGGATGGATCAACAACATTTTAGTGAGTCCACAATTGTCGTATGGAGTAGACCAAAGCGCAGCGGGGTGTGAATCCATTATTTTATTGAATGACGAAAAAACACAAAGAACACTTAAACAAAAAAAGACAAACGTGACGCTATGACAATGAGTGCAAACACAGGCAACTACACATAGACAATAACCCACCAACTACAATACAACACAGGCTACCTAAATATGGTTCCCAATCAGAGACAACGACAAACACCTGCCACTGATTGAGAACCATATCAGGCCAAAACACATAGAAATATACAAACTAGACACACAACATAGAATGCCCACTCCTATCACACGCTGACCAAACAAAACATAGAAACAAACAACGCAAGTCATGGTCAGAGTGTGACAACAATAATGACCTAAATGACAGAGTGAAAAGAAGAATACAAATATACAGAATAAAAATATTCCAAAATATGCAAGAAAAAGTATGTGAACCCTTTGGAATTACCTGGACTTCTACATAAATTGGTCACAAAAAATTGATCTCATCATCTCAATCACAACAACAGACAAACACAGTCTGCTTAAACTAATAACACACAACCATTATACGTTTATTGAACACACCGTGTAAACATTCATAGTGTAGTGTGGGAAAAGTATGTTAACCCTAGGATTTAATAACTGGTTGACCCTTCTTTGGCAGCAATAACCTCAACAAAACGGTTTCTGGAGTTGCAGATCAGACCTGCACAACGGTCAGATGGAATTATTGGACCATTCCTCTTTACAAAACTGTTTCAGTTCAGCAATATTCCTAGGATTTCTGGTGTGAACCGCTCTTGAGGTCATGCCACAGCATTTTAAATCGGGTTGAGGTCAGGACTCTGACTGGGCCACTCCAGAAGGCGTATTTTCTTCTGTTGTCGATTTACTGCTGTGTTTTGGGTCGTTGTCTTGTTGCATCACCGAACTTCTGTTGAGCTTCAATTGGCGGACAGATAGCCTTACATTCTCCTGCAAAATGTCTTGATAAACTTGGGAATTCATTTTTTCTTTGATGATAGCAAGCTGTCCAGGCCCTGAGGCAGCAAAACATCCCCAAACGATGATGCTCCTTCCACCATAGTTTACAGTTGGGATGCGTTTTTTTGATGTTGGTGTGCTGTTCCTTTTTTTCTCCACACATAGTGTTGTGTGTTCCTTCCAAACAACTCAACTTTAGTTTAATCTGTCCACAGAATATTTTGCCAGAAGAACATCCTGGTGCTCTTTTGCGAACTTCAGACGTGCAGCAATAATTTTTTGGACAGCAGTGGCTTCTTCCATGGTGTCCTCCCATGAACACCATTCTTGTTTAGTGTTTTACGTATCATAGACTCGTCAACAGAGATGTTAGCATGTTCCAGAGATTTCTGTTAGTCTTTAGCTGACACTCTAGGATTCTTCTTAACCTCATTGAGCATTCTGCGCTGTACTCTTGCAGTCATGTTAGAAGGACGGCCACAGAGAGAGTAGAAACAGTGCTGAAATTTCTCCATTTATAGACAATTTGTCTTACTGTGGACTGATGAACATCAAGGCTTTGAGAGATACTTTTGTAACCCTTTCCAGCTTTATGCAAGGCAACAATTATTAATCTTAAGCCTTCTGAGATCAATTTTGTTCGAGGCATGGTTCACATCAGGCAATACTTCTTGTGAATAGCAAACTCAAATTTTGTGAGTGTTTTTTATAGGGCAGCGCAGCTCTAACCAACATCTCCAATCTCATCTTATTGATTGGACTCCAGGTTAACTGACTCCTGACTCCAATTAAACACAGCAAAAAAAGAAATGTCCTCTCACTGTCAACTGCGTTTATTTTCAGCAAACTTAACATGTGTAATTATTTGTATGAACAACAAGAACAACTGAGACATAAACTGAACAAGTTCCACAGACATGTGACTAACAGAAATGGAATAATGTGTCCCTGAACAAAGGGGGGTCAAAATCAAAAGTAACAGTCAGTATCTGGTGTGACCACCAGCTGCATTAAGTACTGCAGTGCATCT
Source organism: Oncorhynchus masou masou (assembly GCF_036934945.1). Classification (NCBI taxonomy): domain Eukaryota; kingdom Metazoa; phylum Chordata; class Actinopteri; order Salmoniformes; family Salmonidae; genus Oncorhynchus; species Oncorhynchus masou. Next base: position 17,176,570 of record NC_088227.1, read on the forward strand.
CCTCATGGACTGCACCAGAGGTGCCAGTTCTTGCTGTGAGATGTTAGTCCACTCTTCCACCAAGGCACCTGCAAGTTCCCCAACATTTCTGGGGGAATGGCCCTAGCCATCACCCTCCGATCCAACAGGTCCCAGACTTGCTCAATGGGATTGAGATCCGGGCTCTTCGCTGGCCATGGCAGAACACTGACATTCCTGTCTTGCAGGAAATCATGCACAGAACGAGCAGTATGGCTGGTGGCATTGTCATGCTGGAGGGTCATGTCAGGATGAGCCTCAAGGAAGGGTACCACATGAGGGAGGAGGTTGTCTGCCCTGTAACACACAGTGTTGAGATTGCCTGCAATGACTGCCCGCCACAGACCATGACGGACCCTCCACCTCCAAATCGATCCCGCTACAGAGTACAGGCCTCGGTGTAATACTCAGGCCTCGGTGTAACACTCACGCGAATCCGACCATCACCCCTGGTGAGACAAAACCACGACTCGTCAGTGAAGAGCACTTTTTGCTGTCTGGTCCAACAAAGGTCCTGTCTGGTCCTGTCTGGTCCAACAAAGGTGGGTTTGTGCCCATAGACGACGTTGTTGCCGGTGATGTTTGGTGAGGACCTGCCTTATTTGAAAATAAAAGAGAGCCGCACACTCTAGGAGCTCAGATGCAAAAATGTAATTACCAACGTTTCGACAGTCATACCCTGATGAAGACAGCTTGGCTGTTGAAACGTTGGTAATTACATTTTTGCATCTGAGCTCCTAGAGTGTGCGGCTCTCTTATTTTCAAGTTTCCTACTCCGCTAGCCAGCACCTCGTCTTAATAGGTGTCCGTATCTTTTTCTTCTAGAGGACCTGCCTTACAACAGGCCTACAAGCCCTCAGTCCAGCCTCTCTGGAGGTGTGATGTTCGGATGTACCTATCCTGTGCAGGTGTTGTTACACATGGCCTGCCACTGTGAGGACGATCAGCTGTCCGTCCGGTCTCCCTGAAGCGGCATCTTTCTTTTGAGGTTTTTCAGAGTCAGTAGAAAGGCCTCTTTAGTGTCCTAAGTTTTCATAACTGTGACCTTAATTGCCTACCGTCTGTAAGGTGTTATTGTCTTAATGACAGGTGCATGTTCATTAATTGTTTATGGATCAGGTGCATGTTCATTAATTGTTTATGGTTCATTGAACCATTGTTTATGGTTCATTGAACCATTGTTTATGGTTCATTATGGAAAACAGTGTTTAAACTGTGAAATTATTTGGATTTTTACTCATTATCTTTGAAAGACAGGGTCCTGAAAAAGGGACCTTTATTTTTTTGCTGAGTTTATATATATATATATATATATAATTTTCTCTTTTGGGGGGTCGGTAGCGTTTCTTGAGGAGTTTAGCTTTTGGAAAAGTCATTAGTCTCAGGGTTCACATACATTTTCCAATCTACACTGTGAATGTTTAAATGATGTATTCAATATAGACAAGAAAAAAACAATTAGTTTAAGCACACTGTGTTTGTCTGTTGTTTTGACTATGAAGATCAGATCAAATTTTATGACTAATTTATGGAGAAATCCAAGTAATTCCAAAGGGTTCACTTACTTTGTCTTGCCACTGTATGTATGCAATAAGACTAAAGTAATACTTTTAAAAAACGTCAAAGAAATACACTTTTTGGCCTAAATCCAAAGCCTTATGTTTGGGGCAAATCCAACACATCACTGAGTAACTGCCTCCTTATTTTCATGATGGTGGTGGCTGCATCATGGTATGGGTATGCTTGACATCGGCAAAGACTGGGGAGTTTTTCAGGATGAAAAGAAACGGGACGGAGCTAAGCACAGGCAAAATCCTAGAGGAAAACCTGTTTCAGTCTGCTTTACACCATACACCGGGAGAGTAATTCACCTTTCAGCAGGACAGTAACCTACAACACAAAGCCAAACCTACATTTAAGTTGCTTACCAAGAAGACAATGAATGTTCCTGAGTGGCGAAGTTACAGTTTTGACTTAAATTTGCATTCAAATCTATGGCAAGACATGAAAATTGCTGTCTAGCCATGACCCCAAACACCTTGACAGAGCTTGTGGAATTTTTAAAAGAATAATAGGCAAATATTGCACAATACAGGTGTGCAAAGCTCTTATGAGACTTACCCAAGAAGACTGCTTTAAAACATGTTTTTCTCATTTTTCTTCCACTATGACATGACAGACTATTTTGTGTAAATCATTAACAAAAAATGACAAATCCATTTTAATATCACATTGTAACGCTATAAAATGTGAAGAAATCCAAGGGGGGTGTAGACTTTCTATTGGCTCTGTACATACGTGTGTACCCCTATTTGATTGCCTGTGTGTGTCGCCCACAGGGCCCCACTGTACAGCTATTAAGATTTATTCAGGTTTTTCATTTTCTATAATGATTTTCCACCTCACACAGACAGCCATAGGATACAGGTGCAATCTCTGTGATGTATGTCGGGCCGGAACAATTACCGTATAACCGTGTAACCAATGGTTATGGATGAAGACTGTCATGAAAATAAAATGACTGACTGAAGACGGGACAGCCGGGAATTTTGTGCAGTTGAGTCTGTTTCTGCGATAACATAGACTCTTAAACCGATGCCACACGAGGCAATCTGAACGCAACTTATTTTGCTTGCAACAAAGTTGCATCTGGGTTGCTCCCTGTGTCACCCTGCAAAAATGTCTTGCAACTTCGTTGCATTGCGTTGCAAGACATAGAAATCAATCCTATTTCACGCAACTGATTGTATGCTATGTCCAATCATTGAGCAGAAAGAAAGTTTACATGACTCCTCATATTGTTCCGTTCAGAACGCTGACCAGTTATCATATCAACACAGTGCTGCTGCAAACCGAGATTGAAAAGACATGCCAAATGGGAAATGTATAAAATATTCTAGACCTCATAACATCATAGCCATGAGTTATGTACATGGTCTGGTAGTCAATAAATGTAATTTTAGAAGTGAATCCAGACCTTTCTCTGTCCAGTTTTAATTGAAATTGCCCAACTGAACTGCACTAACTAGCTAGCTTAGCTCATCCCCAGCTTGGTTAGCTAGCTAGGTAGCTTGTTAAAACATTGTTGGCAAATAGGCAACATTTTGGCTAACTAGCTAAATTGTACAGCCAGCATTTTGTCACAGCCCTATATGTATTTTATTTATATTAGACCTACCTCTGACACTATGCTGTGGTAAATGCCAACCCTTGACTTGAGTGTGATTTTCATTGCTCCCGGTCTGATGGAGAACTTATTGTCATGTGACCTCGCAGTGGTGGAACCAAGGTCATGGCTGTACATTTCTTTAAAGAGTAAAGGGCTCCACTGTGATCATCTCAGTAAATTCTCCTCACCGTGAGTCATGATTGACTTACACGGAACCCAAACTGGCTGTGCGCGTTCGCCATTGTGTATAAATGTATTTTGTCCCCCCACACCAAACGCGATCATGACACGTAGGTTAAAATATCAAAACAAACTCTGAACCAATTATATTAATTTGGGGACAGGTTGAAAAGCATTAAACATTTATGGCAATTTAGCTAGCTAGCTTGCACATGCTAGCTAATTTGTCCTATTTTAGCTAGCTTTGTGTTGCTAATTTATCTTGGGATATTAACATTGAGTTGTTATTTTACCTGAAATGCACAAGGTCCTCTACTCCACCAATTAATCCACACATAAAACGGTCAACCAAATAATTTCTAGTCATCTCTCCTCCTTCCAGGCCTTTTCTTTGCTTGACTTTATATTGCGATTGGCAGCTTTCATAAATTAGGTGCATTACTGCCACCGACCTATTTCGCCTTTCAGTCACCCACATGGGTATAACCAATGAGGAGATGGCACGTGGGTACCTGCTTCTATAAACCAATGAGAAGATGGGAGAGGCAGGACTTGCAGCACGATCTGCGTCAGAAATATAACTGACTTCTATTTTAGCTCTGGGCAATGCAGACAATAATTGAATAATATAGATTTCAAAATTACTTGTAGTCAGCCTGTTAGGCTCGATAGTAGTACTATGCTTACGCTATAGCTTATTTAGTTTGAAGGACATGTTCAGCTACTACCACAGGGTTTCCTTTAGGAAAATGTGGCGCCAGACAACGTGACCAGGAAGATACAAATGTACCAGGCCATTTGAGAAATTACCAGACCCAAATGCATTGGGTGCATAACCCATTAGGGCGTCCACCCACAGTGCTCAGAATGACAGAAATCACATGTAGATTATGGTAATGCTTCATATCAGAACATGGAACTCATATACTGAAGCTGACAATAAAACATAATTGTCTAACATTTCAAACGCCATTCTAAACAGCGCACCTGGGAAAACGCCATTCTAAACAGCGCACCTGGGAAAACACCATTCTAAACCGCACACCTGGGAAAACACCATTCTAAACCGCACACCTGGGAAAACACCATTCTAAACCGCACACCTGGGAAAACACCATTCTAAACCGTGCACCTAATAGCGGTTTCATATGTGACAAAGATGAACATCTCTGTTAGAAACTTAGAAAGAGGGGGAATATAAAGATGCAACAACTAGGATGGGTTGCTAATATGACTATGATTATGCCTTTGGCTGCTGGACCACGAAAGAAAGTTCGGAGAGAAACAGGAGAGGAAAGGCATCGCGGTGAGTCCAATAGGGAAGTACATTTTATAATTACTCCTGTCAATGCAGAAAGAAAATCATTAAAAATACATCACCAGAAAGCACGACTTAGCCACAGAGGAATCGAGGATCATTAGCTTCTTTTTAAAAATATCTGTGGATTGTTTCAAATCAAAAGCTCTTAGGCCTATACCTATCTGGGAAGCCCGCAATTTGGGAAGAGCGCGTGGCAATAACTGATTATTGAGTTCCGGCTGCCAGTGAAGAGAATCTAAAATATGTGTGAAGATAATGTGTCTTGAGTATAATTTAAAATGTCGAGACAATCAGGGTAGGTGTGTGGCAAAGATATAGGCGAGTCTCATCAGAATGGCTCAGCTGCCTCCTGCCAATTATTGCGCATTCATTGTTTCATTGCGTGACTTGTTTTCCCTTGATTTTAGATTTGTATAAATTCCCCATTACATATGTCGCCAAAAGTAAATGTACCCTTAATCCCTGTCATTTGTATACATTAATAATGTCTGTGTTAATTACAGTCATTTACCGTTCTCACTCTCAGTGGAAACGTTGTTTGCAGAATTCACAACCTGCTACACTTGTGAAAAACAAGTTTTGGTTATTACCATAACCATCATTTACGAGGTTTGTCAATTTTTTAATTGTCTTTTGTTTGGAGTGCTTCTGTGAACAATGCGCATGTGTTTTCTATCCTAATAATGTTGAGGGAGCGGGTGCGCCGTTGCCTGCTGCGCGGAAATGTACATAATCTGCAAATTATAAAATATAAAAACTATAGTACCTCACAGTAAGCCATTTGAAAAATCTTTACAACAATCTCCCCCTCGAGGATGGTCTTCTCGGGTTAGTTGACTTTTCACCTTTTAGATTTTTATAATTTGAATTCAGATTTTTATGCTTAATAACCATGTGACGATGATTTTGAGAGGATACTGTTCCACAAAAATGCGCACATGAAAATCATAACTGCCACGCAGAAGGGTAGAAATGGTAGGATAAATTGTAAGTAGGCAGTACGTCCAACCGGCTTCGCAACCGCAGACATTGGGTAACCACGCCGGCGCAGGACCTCCACATCCAGCTTCTTCACCTGCGTGATCGTCTGAGAATAGCCACCCAGACAGCTGATGAAACTGTGGGCTTGCACAACTGAAGAATTTCTGCACAAACTGTCTCAGAGAAGCTAATCTGTGTGCTCGATGTCCTTACCAGGGTCTTGACCTGACTGCAGTTCGGCATCGTAACCGACTTCAGTAGGCTCACCTTCGATGGCCATTGGCACGCTGGAGAATTTTGCTCTTCACGGATAGATCCCGGTTTCAACTGTACCGGGCAGATGGCAGACAGCTGATGAAACTGATGTATGGCGTTGTGTGGTCAAGCTGTTTGCTGATGAGAACGTTGTGAACAGAGTTACCTCTTGTTGGCAGTGGGGTTATGGTATGGACAGGCATAAGCTACGGACAAAGAACACAATAGCTTTTTATTTATTTATTTTATTTTACCTTTATTTAAAAAAAGGTAAGTCAGTTAAGAACAAATTCTTATTTTCAATGATGGCCTGGGAACAGTGGGTTAACTACCTGTTCAGGGGCAGAACGACAGATTTGTACCTTGTCAGCTGAGGGGTTTGAACTCACAACCTTCTGGTTGCTAGTCCAACGCTCTAACCACTAGGCTACCCTGCCGCCACGGCATTTTGAATGCACAGAGATACTGTGACAAGATCCTGAGGCCCATTGTCGTGCCATTCATCTGCCGCCATCACCTCATGTTTCAGCATAATGCATGGCCCCATGCTGCTAGTATGGCCTGCATACTCACCAGACATGTCACCCATTGAGCATGTTTGGGATGCTCTGGATCGATGTGTACGACAGCGTGTTCCAGTTCATGTTTTACTCCAGCAGCAACAAGCTGAGGAGCTATAGGAACATCCCGCTCAAAATAGGCTATGCTCTGTGCGTGTCATAGTTGTGTTGTGTAACAAAAATACACAACGTACAGTTTAATTCCACAAAATAATTGAAATTAACCTATAGACCGATAAGAATGATGGTAAAATGTATTTCCATTGACTGGTATTTCCATCAATGAATAAAAAGCATTATTTTGCAAGGAGATGTTTTTTCTCCCAGTCGTTTAGGCCTGCAACAGTTTGATTTATCAGCTTTAAAAAAAATCTATTGTTTAAAAGCCAGCAATTCCCAGCTAACGGAAACCTTGTACTACGGTATCTCTTTTTTAAAGCTGTTTTAAAAGGCGGTGATTTGGCAAAGCCTGGTGAGGGCTTTTTTTTTTACCTGAAGAAGAGAGGACGGATTTGTTCGCGAAAGCAAAGGGATGCCTCTGAAGAGTTCTCCTGACTGTCTCATTATCAGCTGCATGCAGACCACAGGACACTGATCAACCTGCTCTATCTATCCGGTCTGATAGCCACACTGCTTTGGGCTCTGTCATTGAAGATAAAGGCCAATGAAGCCAATCTGTCCACATGTCTCTCTGTGTCTGTGCCTATAGCAGCTCTATTGATTTGACTCTTTTGTTTGGCAGAAGTGAATGAGGTGATGGTGTGTGCGCGTGTGTGTGAGCCAAAGTTGTGGACGTGCATGGACTCCAGAGCACTGATCAGTGTGTGTCTGAGGAGGAGAGGAGGGCACAGTTAAAATGTGTAACACCCTGGTGGTGTCTGGCGGAAGCTCCTGTTTTGTGCCTCTGCCCATGAGAAGCTGTAGGTCTGCACTGCTCTGCTCTGATCTGACTAGGCTCAAAGAGGAGACTCGGCAGTCATTTCCACAGCTTTGATCCTCTGGTTTCTGCCCTCACTTCACAGGTTAAAACCTTCTACTAAAATGAATTGGGTTTATTAAGCACTTGATGCTGGAGCCCGATACTGGGATGGGATGCACAGAGAGAGAGGAGGGAGTTATTGGATCTCAGATTGTCTGGGTCTCTCTCTTTCAATTCAATTCAAAGGGTTTTATTGGCATGGAAAAGATATGTTTACATTGCCAAAGCAAGTGAAATAGATTACTAAACAAAAGTGAAATAAACAATAAAAATGAACAGTAAACATTACACTCACAAAAGTTCCAAAGGAATAGAGACATTTCAAATGTCATGTTATGGCTATACACAGTACAGTGTTGTAACGATGCTCTCGCTCTGTCTCTCTCTTTCTCTCTGGCTTGGAACAGTCTATGTTTTATATTGGTTCCTTTGTGTACTTGTTATCTTGGTTTCCTCTCCTGGAACTGACTCAAAACAAATAACTCACATGTCCATGAAGGCACAGGTTTGTTAGAATATTCTTTGTAATAACACAATAGATGTAGACGAAAGCGCCCACAGCGATTAGACCTAACGCTCCGAAACGAAAGAAAATAACTTTTTCGTTTTGAGTTTTCATCAGGGCTGGAGAAAAGAGAAGGTATTCTCTTCTCAAGTTACCCTTGCCTTAGCGGGGGACTTTGAAACATTATGTCTGATGTGCTTGAGCACACTTTTATTGCAGAGACAAAGCACCCTGAAGGGGTAAGAAACAATCAGCTTTGCATTCATGCAGGGCCAGCTCCGGTAGTGGTTTGGAGATAGAGGGAGAGATGGAGAGGCAGGGTGGGAGGGTGGCAGGGTGGGAGGCGGGGATGAGATGGTGTGCACTAGCCGCAGAACATAGGGCCCTATAAAATACATTTAAAAAAAAATTCTTATTCTATTACATTTTTTTCTCCCAAATACCTTTTTCTCCATTTTGTTCATCCAGGTTTCCATTTTCCCAGTTCTTTTTCAGGGTTTCGCTCTCAAAAAGTACACTTTTTTAATAGAAAAAGAAACAAAAAAATTATGTTCTAAGTTCATAATAATGCTTAAACCACATCAGGAAACCATTTTTGAGGTCTGGGAAAAATACAAGACATTTAGATTTCTGATTCAAGTGTGCAGGCACCTAGCATTATTGTTTGGTTAGCAGTGTTTCTGTAGCACATGAGATGGAGTTTGCAAAACAAATGGCCATTGGATTGATGCAGATAGTCATGATATCATTCTGCCAGATAGGCTACTTTGTAGATAGTTAACATTTAATTTAGGATTCTGGGAAAGCCTTTCCATCTACCAGAAGATGGTTAGGCCTATCATTAGCATCACTATATGTTTCCCGTTCCTTAATTGTTTGAAACCTGGACGTTTCACTTCATATTATGAAGCATGTCTTGCCTTGCTTCATAGTAGCCTATAGCCAAAATCCTATCATAGAAACTTGTAGGCAGTTATTTTTATTAAGACTTCCTCATATGCGTTCTCCTGTTCTATTGGTCTTCTTTCCACTTTCTTTCATTGTCTAGCAGCCAAAGGCATTATCCTAGTCATATTAGCAATCCATGATAGTTGTTGCATCTTTATCTCCCCTCGTTCTAAATTTCGAACGCATATTTCCATCTCTGTCCATGAAACCGCTTGCATTTTGGAACCTTTGTGCATAGGTCTACTGCCATGTGCACATTGCTGCACCTAAAATGTGAAGAAATAATAGTTTATCATAATTTTAAGTTAAGCATTCTGATCTGTTCCATCAGCCCTATTAATTGAAATGGCATATACCTCCACTACACTACATTGATTTTGTTGACTTCCATTTTAATTTCTCTATTCCGTGATTCTCGTATAAGGCCCTAAGAACACTGACAGGATGTGGGCTTTTAGTGTGGGCACCCATCCATCTTCCTCTGTCAGGTGGCAGCTCCCAAATCCTCCTCTTCCATATCCTCCTCCTCCTCCTCCTCCTCCTACATGTCCACGGGAGGCTTCGTTATGTCCTACCGTGTGAGTCCTATGGCATGTGTGTGTTGTGTATATATACAATGTGTGTGTGTGTGTCTCTCTATCTCTCTCTCACTGTATGTCTGTCTGTATGTGCGTGTCCCTATGTGAAGACTTCTCTGTGTGTAACCCTGTGTGTGTGCATCATGATGTGAATGATAGCAGGGCCGTCTGGGTGAGGGCAGGAGGGCTATCTCAGAGTCCAGCCTGGACAATGGCTCATACACAATTTAACAGCCGGCTAGCCAGGGACAAATGAAGAAGTGGCCTATCCATCAGCCACGCAGGGCCACCACAGCCAGGTGACAGAGCATAGGGCTGTCTCATGGCGTGACGTCACCTGCTGGGGCTGACTCTAGGCTGGGCAGGCAGCCTTCCTGGACTCAGGCGGGTGTGTGTGTGTGTGTGTTTGTCTACCAGACAGGACAAGGTCGGGTCTGTCAAGGCCTCATGAGGGGTCTGTGAGACAGAGGCGTGATGCATGGTGAAGGAGACAGCTCGAAGAAGGGGATGGTTGAATGGACAAATAGCTAAAGATGTAGAATCTTAATTGAAACCAGTTTCTCACAGCAGGAATTTTTTTGTAGGGGTTGGATACATTTTGTTGTTCTGGCAAATCAAGTCTGATAGTTTAAAGTGGAAATTACAAACTTTAGAAACGTTTTTAAACCTAGAATACACTACAAGTTAGCATTTCCTGCAACAACGGGGTGATTAAATGATGATCCTACATCTGTATTCAGGTGACGATACAGTCAGAAAGGACCCAGCTGTCAGTATTCATGGGTTAAATGTTGAATTGCTGTTACGATAGCATGGTGGCACTTTTCTATCCCTCTATGTGTCTGCCTCTGGTGTGATTTTACACTCCTGGTGTGTTCGTTTCATGTTAATTCATTCTGTGTTCCCGGTCCAAAATGACCGCCCCATTATAGCTGATTATAAATCCATAATAATCCATATATTATCACCTAATGTTGTGTTAGATCTTTTTTATAAACTTCAGTTCTTTTGAACATGACATGTTTTGAACTTCTATTTGCTATTTATGGCCTGTAGGCCTCATTGACCTGAGCTCATACAACTCGTTTTTGAGTTTAAAAAAAGCATAATTATGGATTATTTTGACTATAACAAATACACAGATGAAACATATTGTCCTATTTATCGCAGACTACATTGTGTCAAAGTTGAACAAGGACTCTCTCCTCACCAGCGTCATGATCAAAGATATGATCAAGAGCCTCACATACAGTATATCGTTTGGTCATTGTGCTGCCACAGAATGAATTGTGAGCAAGGCCTCAAAAAAGCTTTATATACCAGAGCTGCAAGAAAAGTTCTATATATTATTGAAACTATTTTATTTTATTTTATTTCACCTTTATTTAACCAGGTTGGCTAGTTGAGAACAAGTTCTCATTTACAACTGCGACCTGGCCAAGATAAAGCATAGCAGTGTGAACTGACAACAACACAGAGTTACAAATGGAGTAAACAATAAACAAGTCAATAACACAGTAGAAAGAAAAAAATAGTCTATATATATTGTGTGCAAAAGGCATAAGGAGGTAGGCGAATAATTGCAATTTTGCAGATTAACACTGGAGTGATAAATGATCAGATGGTCATGTGCGCAGGTAGAGATACTGGTGTGCAAAAGAGCAGAAAAGTACATAAATATAAACAGTATGGGGATGAGGTAGGTAAATTGGGTGGGCTATTTACCGATGGACTATGTACAGCTGCAGCGATCGGTTAGCTGCTCAGATTGCAGATGTTTGAAGTTGGTGAGGGAGATAAAAGTCTCCAACTTCAGCGATTTTTGCAATTCGTTCCAGTCACAGGCAGCAGAGAACTGGAAGGAAAGGCGGCCAAATGAGGTGTTGGCTTTAGGGATGATCAAGTGAGATACACCTGCTGGAGCGTGTGCTACGGGTGGGTGTTGCCATCGTGACCAGTGAACTGAGATAATGCGGAGCTTTACCTAGCATGGACTTGGAGATGACCTGGAGCCAGTGGGTCTGACGACGAATATGTAGCGAGGGCCAGCCGACTAGAGTTTACAGGTCGCAGTGGTGGGTGGTATAAGGTGCTTTAGTAACAAAACGGATGGCAATGTTGCGATTGTTTGTGAGAATGCCAACAGGTGTGGTTCCCGTGGGGGAAAGACTATATTTGGGACATGTTCCCGTGGGGGTTGCCATGGAAGCCAAGAACGGGAGTGAGGTGTGTGTGTGCGTGTGTGCGCGTGTGTTCAAACACATGCATGTGGGGGTCTGGGAGAGGAATTGTGTCCATCTGATGAATGGGCATGTGCCTGAACTAAATTTTATACACTAATTGTAGTCTCACCCATTAATTTCTAATGACCGGCCATTTTTGACGAGGATCACCAGTAGGCGAATAATGTATTTTGTGTGTTCAGATGCCCTGTGTGGACAAAGTCATGTCACCTTATGACAATCAGATTAAATGAACTACATTTTTCAGAGAGAAAACTTCTCAACAGGAGGAGGATTAAACAGAATTTCAGATTTGGATAGCAGTACATTCCCTGGTTGGACTACTGCAGGGATAACTCCTAGTGTGCGTGTACTGGCTACAGGTGTGTGAGGCTGTGAGTGTGACTGGATTGTGTTTATGCGTGTGTGACAGGGGAGACGGCAGGGTAGCCTAGTGGTTAGAGCGTTGGTCTAGTAACCGGAAGGTTGCAAGTTCAAACCCCCGAGCCGACAAGGTACAAATCTGTCGTTCTGCCCCTGAACGGGCAGTTAACCCACTGTTCCCAGGCCGTTATTGACAATAAGAATTTGTTCTTAACTGACTTGCCTGGTTAAATAAAGGTAAAAATAAAATAAAAAAAAAGACCGGCTGGATGAAAACAGCAGTTGTGAAAGACAACAGAAGTAACTAAGTTTATACAAGTGAACATGTAAGAATGCGTGGTGAACAGACCGAATCCAAATTATAACACAGATTATATTTATTTAAATTATACAAGTTATGGCCTGCTTTAAAAGCTTACACTCGATTGATTTGGGTATTCTTGCCGACGTGCAGTGGGTCTAGATGAATTGGGCTGTGTATTATCTAAAGTCAAAAGGAATGTTCATTATTTAGAATTGCAGGTTGCTGCTACTGAAGTGCAGGGAGGATAAGAGGCGGACAAGATTCTCCTCTCCTCCGTGACCAATATCAAGGCACTGCTGTGGGCTGGTGACTCATTGGGCCTGATTCTCTCTTCTGCAGAACATCAGCAGCCAGCTAGCTACCTCTATCTCTCTGGTACCAGCTCTGTATTGAGTATGACAAACACACCTAGGTATCTTTTTGTCTTTCCCCCTCTTTCTCTCTCCCCCTTTTTCTGTCTCCACCCCCCCCCCCCGTTCTTTTCTCGTTTGCCCCTAAAATAAATAAAGTTGCTATCTAGAACCTAAAGGGGTTCTTCGGCTGTCCCCGTAGGAGAACCCTTTGAAGATCCATGTTTGATTCCAGGTAGAAGAACCCTAGGCAGAACCCTTTTGGGTTCCATGTAGGACCCTTTCCATAGAGAGGTTCTACAGGGAACCCAAAAGGGTTCTACGTGGAACCAAAAATGGTTCTCCTATGGGGACAGCCGAAGAAACCCTTTGGAACCCTTTTTTTCTGAGTGTGTGGCCTCATGTGATGCACGGAGAGAGCTGATACACTGTACTGTATACTGTGAATCAGTTATATAGGCCATGCTCTCCTCTGATTATGACACCACTTAATAAATCATGTGAGCCTCTGCTTCTCTTTATACTCTATTTCAAATACAGAAATAGGCTACATCGTTTGAATTCAGCTGAAAAACCTTTTACGAGCAGCAAGGTTCCCGACCTGGCTGGGACATCGGAAGGCCAGTACATAGACATGACATTTCTAAATCAACATGTGCAAAATGTTGATGTTAATGGTTTTCATGATTTCATCGTAGCCTGTGCTGGTCTGACAAACAGACCAGTTAGTAGTAGAGGATAAAGCAGAAATGATCATCACCAACCACACTTGTCGCAGGCATTTTGCTGATCTGAGTAGCCTCTACTAGAGAAATGTGAAGTTTGACATGAAATAAGTTTGCTAATTGATTGTTAATGGGTCAATTGATGGCTATACCCATCAAACTAGTAGTGCTAGTTTAAAGGATCATTTAAAACTGTGGTGCACATTAATGTTATAAACTTTGTTCAATTTATCGTTATCGCATCAATTCAGGCAATTTATCGCGATATGGATTTTTGTCCATATCGCCCAGCCCTAGTTAGTAGATGTATTAGTTTTGTCCCTTAGAGACAGAGAAACGCTATTCCAGCTTTTTTAATCAGCCTGGAACGTAATGGCCTTGATAATACCAATTAGTCCAATCAACTGATTTCTGCATAATGTCTAATTATTGCCTGTATATATGAATATCTTAACTCAATCATGCATGTCTTAGTAAATTACAGGGATGAAAAGGACCCGACCGCTGGGCTCTCACCACCAACTCTCTCTGCAGAGGCAGCTGTGTCTAGTTGCCACGGCAACTCTTACTTTATGTTAGATTTGCTCTGTCAATCAGAAAGGCAACAAAGTGCCTAAATGCCCTGATTTCTCTGCTGTGGTGTGCAATTATAGTCCCACACAATGCTACATATATCATACAACCCATACAAGGCCTTATAGTCACTTTTCTATGAGTTTATAAAACTGCTCTATGTTGGTGCTGCTCTCAATGCAGTAGGCATACAGTCGCTTTAAAAGAAATGTATGTCATAGTGTTGATTTATGGGGCGGCAGGTAGCCTAGTGGTTGGGCCAGTAACCAAAAGGTAGCTGGTTTGAATCCCAGAGCTGACTAGGTAAAAACAAATCTGCCGATGTGCCCTTGAGCAAGGCACTGAACCCTAATTGCTTCTGTAGGTCACTCTGGATAAGAGCGTCTTCTAAATGACTAAAATGTCAAATGCAAATGAGTCTTTTTCGTATTTTCAAACAATCAATGCAAAGTGGCTTAGCATAAGATGAGAGCATAATGAGGCCAAAAATTGAAGCAAAACTTGCGCTTATTTGGTTTTGGATAGTTGGACTAGACGTGAGTGACTGATACAAGCTTTAGATCCTGCCTCCATCCCATTGCCTTTACTATGCTAATTAACTGGGCTTATTTCCTTTTTCCTATGGTCTCTGTGGGTCCCATTTGGGGGCTTTGTTAAACACAGTGATGTGTAATAAGTGGTGTGATAGGGAGGTCGACCCTCTCATTATAGCTGTGGCGATGGTCAACCTGCTGCAGGCTACTGATAATCACAGGCACCTGTTCAGAGGTGGCATGTTACGATAGTTCCACACTTTGTGGTCTTGAACCTGCCTGCCGTGACCCCTAACCTCCACTGTGACTTATCAGAAAGCCTACTTCCACTCATTATCATCTTGTTCTCTGGGAGTCACTGGCCAGGGACGGATTTGTCCATGCAGGTCACCTGCTATAACAAAGAGAGACTCTCTGGAACAATCCCAACTGACAAGGCAGTGATTCGTGAATTTCCTTTTCCGAATTGTCCCTCTTTGAATAGCTACTGGCCACCTCTCCTGGTCCGATCTTCTACCCTCATATTAGAAAGAAAGCTGAGCGACTCTCCCCCACTCCAGTGACAGCTGAGCGACTCTCCCCCACTCCAGTGACAGCTGAGCGATGTACACTGTATGACCGCCATGCACGCGCCCTCAACCACTCCACCCTTCACCTATCCAGGCGTAGTCCATTTGATTTTGATTCAGGAACAGCGAGGAAAGCTTGACTAAAAGCTAAATCAGTAATGCCTTCTCATCGGTTTTGATCTGGGCTTACAAATATGGAATATGGCACCTCCAAATACAAATATGGCACCTTCAATATGTCTCATACAGAGGGTTCAGTTTGACACTTAGCCAGACATAGTAAGGGATTTTTCAAATGCTATCTGCTAAATGGCATCTGAATGGTAGGCTACATCATTTATGTGGTCATACGTGTGTGTGTGTGTGTGTGTGTGTGTGTGTTCTCCTGATCTGAGAATTCAAAATAATGATTTATAAATGATTGGGGAAGTCAAATGACTTTGAATCTTTGAAGGAAAGATGTCTGGTCACGAAGGAATGAATCAGTGTCTTCTTGCTCCTCTGTTGCCTGAAGCCTGAAACCTGTGTAGTCATCACTGTATAATGTACATTTTTACCCCCCCAACACCCTGCCTTCACTTCAAAGGCTGACAGATAACATCATTAGCTTTCTCAAGATGTAGAAACTATCGGCCTCATAAATATGGGAGGCGGCTAGCCCACTAGCCCACCAGGAGGTTCAGCCTCTCTGATCTGAGCTCTGACTGGAGGCATAAGGATTTCCATCTATCTAAGCTAGCTATAGCTACAGTACAGCCACTGCTGCACTCCGTCTGCTCCTTTCACAGCTCCAAACCGACTCATTTTCAAAAGATAACGATTCAACAGAAAAGGCAAAATCATTTTCTCTGGCTCTGCGTCAATAGTTCAGACTCTTTTCAAATGCTTCCCCATGATTACAGTTAGGCCAGTTGTTTGAATAATTGCCACAGTGCAGCAGGACCAATGACGTATACACCCTGGATTGCTGATGCTATGCATTGACAGGCTTTGAAGCCAACAGTCGGCCAAATTGGCACGCCTCAGAAGGAGCAGAACTCCATAGGAATGAATGGAATTCTACAGGATTTCAATGAAATGTTTCAAGGACAAAATTAAGTGTATTTAGTATTTTTGTTGTTGTATTGGGGACAGTAACACCAGTAACAACTAAAAATGATACATTAGCTATATATTTTTTTATTTGTTAGTTTTATGTTTAGCTCACATAATATAATTTGAAAGTATACATTAAGGTTTCTGTAGTAGAACAAGTGAAATTAATGTAGAGGAACTGCACCTTCTGATTTAGCCTTGCTCCTACGGAAAGGTTATCGGCCCCCCAAAAGAGAAAATAATATATATATATTCAGCAAAAAAGAAACGTCCCCTTTTCAGGACCCTGTCTTTCAAAGATAATTCGTAAAAATCTAAATAACTTCACAGATCTTCATTGTAAAGGGTTTAAACACTGTTTCCCATGCTTGTTCAATGAACCATAAACAATTAAATGAACATGCACCAGTGGAACGGTCGTTAAGACACTAACAGCTTACAGACGGGAGAAAATTAAGGTCACAGTTATGAAAACTTAGGACACTAAAGAGGCCTTTCTACTGACTCTGAAAAACACCAAAAGAAAGATGCCCAGGGTCCCTGCTCATCTGCGTTAACGTGCCCTAGGCATGCATGAGGACTGGCCAGGGCAATAAATTGTAATGTCCGTACTGTGAGACGCCTAAGACAGCGCTACATGGAGACAGGACGGACAGCTGATCTTCCTCGCAGTGGCAGAGCACGTGTAACAACACCTGCACAAGATTGGTACATCTAAACATCACACAACAAACATGTTGCAGGATGGCATCAACAGCTGCCCGAGTTACACCAGGAACGCACAATCCCTTCATCAGTGCTCAGACGGTCCGCAATAGACTGAGAAAGGCTAGACTGAGGGCTTGTAGGCCTGTTGTAAGGCAGGTCCTCACCAGACATCCCCGGCAACAACGTCGCCTATGGGCACAAACCCACCGTTGCTGTTGGGGAACTTGCAGGTGCCTTGGTGGAAGAATGGGGTAACATCTCACAGCAAGAACAGGCAAATCTGGTTCAGTCCATGAGGAGGAGATGCACTGCAGTACTTAATGCAGCTGGTGGCCACACCAGATACTGACTGTTACTTTTGATTTTGACCCCCCTTTTGTTCAGGGACACATTATTCAATTTCTGTTAGTTACATGTCTGTGGAACCTGTTCAGTTTATGCAAATATTTACACGTTAAGTTTGCTGAAAATAAATGCAGTTGACAGTGAGAGGAAGTTTCTTTTTTTGCTGAGTTTATATATGCACACACAGTACCAGTCAAACGTTTGGACACACCTACTCATTCCAGGGTTTTTCTTTATTTTTTAGTATTTTCTACATTGTAGAATAATATTGAAGACATCAAAACTATGAAATAACACATATGGAATCATGTAGGCTGCCGTTTTTCGGAAGGAATGTTAAACGGGTGTCCTGACTCTCTGTGGTCACGAAAGATCCCATTGCACTTATCATAAGAGTAGGGGTGTTAACCCTGGTGTCCTGGCTAAATTCCCATTCATACCATCATGGCCACCTAATCATCCCCAGCTTCAAATTGGCTTATTCATCCCCCCTCTCTCCTGTAACTATTCCCAGGTCGTTGCTATAAATAGGAATGTGTTCTCAGTCAACTTACCTAATAAAATAAGGAATAAATAAATAAAAAGACAAAAGTAAGTTGGCTTGGGGGTTTAGTTTGATGTGAGTGTTTTTTGGGTGTATCCTTGCCACCGCCAAGACACCCATCTGTCAGAATCTTGCCCGCACCCGTTTCCCCCCACTCAATCACAACAAACAAATCTCCTACAGGTTGAGTTCAATAACTACAGACAGATGTATGGTGAGATGCCGGAAGAAGCTTTGCATAGGTCAGTAGCCTACAGAGTAATGCAATTACTGAATTTATGTACACTGATCAAAAATATAAATGCAACATGGATCATAAAACCAGTCATTATCTGGTGTGACCACTATTTGTCTCATGCAGCACGACACATCTCCTTCTTATAGAGTTGATCAGGCTGTTGATTGTGGCCTGTGGAATGCTGTCCCACTCATCTTCAATGGCTGTGCAAAGTTGCTGGATATTGGCGGGAACTAGAACACACTGTCATACACGTTGATCCAGAGCATCACAAACAAAGTCTGTGACATTGTCTGGTGAGTATGCAGGCCATGGAAGAACTGGGACATTTTCAGCTTTCAGGAATTGTTTACAGATCCTTGCGACATGGGGCTGTGCATTATCATGCTGAAACATTAGGTGATGGCGGCGGATGAATGGCACTACAATGGCCGCAGGATCTCGTCACAGTATTTCTGTGCGTTCAATTTGCCATCGATAAAATGCAATTGTGTTCGTTGTCCGTAGCTAATGCCTGCCCATACCATAACCCAACCGCCACCATGGGGAAATCTGCTCACAATGTTAACAGAACAGGTCTGGGACAGGTAGCACGTCAGGTGAACAGGTCAGGGTTCCATAGCCACAGGCAGAACAGTTGAAACTGGAGCAGCAGCACGGCTAGGTGGACTTGGGACAGCAAGGAATAATCATGCCAGGTAGCTTAAGGCATGGTCCTAGGGCTCAGGTCCTCCGAGAGAAAGAAAGAAAGAGAGATAGCATATTTAAATTCACACAGGACACCGGATAAACAGGAGAAGATATAACAAACTGACCCTAGCCCCCCGACACATAAATTACTGCAGCATAAATACTGGAGGCTGAGACAAGAGGGGTAAGGAGACACTGTGGCCCCATCTGATGATACCTCACCCACTTTGCCAAAGCACAGCCCTCACACCACTAGAGGGATATCTTCAACCACCAACTTACCATCTTGAGACAAGGCCGAGTATAGCCCACAAAGATCTACACCACGGCACAACCCAAGGGGGGGGGGGCGCCAACCCAGACAGGAAGATCACGTCAGTGACTCAACCCACTCAAGTGACGCACCCCTCCTAGGGACGGCATGAAAGAGCACCAGGAAGCCAGTGACTCAGCCCCTGTAATAAGGTTAGAGGCAGAGAATCCCAGTGGAGAGAGGGGAACTGGCCAGGCAGAGACAGCAATGGCGGTTCGTTGCTCCAGAGCCTTTCCGTTCACCTTCACACTCCTGGGCCAGACTACACTCAATCATATGACCCACTGAAGAGATGAGTCTTCAGTAAAGACTTAAATGTTGAGACCGAGTCTGCGTCTCTCACATGGGTAGTCAGACCATTCCATAAAAATGGAGCTCTGTAGGAGAAAGCCCTGCCTCCAGCTGTTTGCTTAGAAATTCTAGGGACAATTAGGAGGCTTGCGTCTTGTGACCGTAGCGTACGTGTATGTATGTACAGCAGGACCAAATCGGAAGGATAGGTAGGAGCAAGACCATGTAATGCTTTGTAGGTTAGCAGTAAAACCTTGAAATCATGTTGAGTTTATATTTTTGTTCAGTGTACATATTCTAAACTGTTTTGATAACTTTCAAATGTAGTAACTGGTCCATGTAGAATAAACAACCCTTTACATAATACCATAGAAGCAGTGTTCCGCTAATACACTATATATACAAAAGTATTTGGACACCCCTTCAAATTAGTGGATTTGGCTTTTTCAGTCACACCCGTTGCTGACAGGTGTAAAAATCGAGCACACAGTCATGCAATTTCCATTGACAAACATTGGCAGTAGAAGATCCTTACTGAAGTGCTCAGTGACTTTCAATGTGGCACCGTCTTAGGATGCCAATTTTCCAACAAGTCAAATTTCTGCCCTACAAGAGCTGCTCCGGTCAACTATAAGTACTGATATAGTAAAGTGGAAACATCTAGGAGCAACAACGGCTCCGCCGCGAAGTGGTAGGCCGTACAAGTTCACAGAACTGGACCACCAAGTGCTGAAGCGCGTAGCTCGTATAAATCATCTGTCCTCGGTTGCAACACTCACTACTGTTTGTCAGGAGCTTCATGAAATGGGTTTCCAGCACCGTGCAGCCACACACAAGCTTAAGATCACCATGCGCAATGCCAAGTGTCGTCTGGAATAGTGTAAAGCTCGCTGCCTTTGGACTCTGGAGCAGTGGACACACCTTCTTTGGAGTGATGAATCACGCTTCACCATGTGGCAGGCCGACTGACAAATCTGGGTTTGGCGGAAGCCAGGAGAACACAACCTGCCCCAATGAATAGTGGCAACTGTAAAGTTTGGTGGAAGATGAATAATGGTCTGAGGCTTTTTTATGGTTTGGGTTAGGCTCGTTAGTTCCAGTGAAGGGAAATCTTAACGCTACAGCATACATTGACATTCTAGACGATTCTGTGCTTCCAACTTTGTGGCAACAGTTTGGGGAAGGCCCTTTCCTGGTTGAGCATGACAACGCCACCATGCACAAAGCGAGGTCCATACAGTGTATAACATTGTGCCCCTTTCACCTTTCATTGTCATTCCCAGCCGACACAGATACGGTGCCTATCTGCATTTTGTCTGGTGATAATGGGGCTTCCTTGGCAAACATGTCAGAGTGGTCATACCTACCTGTGTGGTGTCTTGTACACAGTGCCTCTGGAACCCTCAAACTCAACTCCGGACCTCGAAGCCAGATCCACTGCATTTTTTCATTGTTTCCCTCTAATCAGGGACTGGTGTAGACCTGGGACACCAGGTGTATGCAATTATCAGGTAGAACAGGTCAGAGTTGAATACCCCTGCTCTAGAAAGTCTTCACACCCCTGGACTTTTTCAAATGAAATGTCAGAATAATAGTAGAGCGAATGCTTTATTTCAGCTTTTATTTCTTTCATTACATTCCCAGTGGGTCAGAAGTTTACATACACTTTATTCACATTTGGTAGCATTGCCTTTAAATTGTTCAACCTGGGTCAAACGTTTTGGGTAGCCTTCCACAAGCTTTCCACAATAAGTTGGGTGAATTTTGGCCCATTCCTCCTGTCAGAGCTGGTGTAACAGTGTAGTCAGGTTTGTAGGCCTCCTTGCTTGCACACACTTTTAGTTCTGCCCACAACTTTTCTATAGGATTGAGGTCAGGGCTTTGTGATGGCCACTCCAATACCTTGACTTTGTTGTCCTTTTTGCCACAACTTTAGAAGTATGTTTGGGGACATTGTCCATTTGGAAGACCCATTTGCGACCAAGCTTTACTTCCTGACTGATGTCTTGAGATGTTGCTTCAATATATCCACATAATTTTCCTCCCTCATGATGCCAGCTATTTTGTGAAGTGCACCAGTCCTTCCTGCAGCAAAGCACCCCCACAACATGATGCTGCCACACCCGTGCTTCACAGTTGGAATGGTGTTTTTTGGCTTGCAAGCCTCCCCCTTTTTCCTCCAAATATAACAATGGTCATTATGGCCAAACGGTTCTATTTTTGTTTTATCAGACCAGAGGACATTTCTCCAAAAAGTACAATCTTTGTCCCCATGTGCAGTTGCAAACTGTAGTCTTTTTTTTAATGGCGGTTTTGGAGCAGTGGCTTCTTCCTTGCTGAGCGCCCTTTCAGGTTATGTCGATATAGGACTCGTTTTACTGTGGATATTGATACTTTTGTACTTGTTTCCTCCAGCATCTTCACAAGGTCCTTTGCTGCTGTTCTGGGATTGATTTGCATTTTTTGCACCAAAGTACGTTCGTCTCTAGGAGACAGAAGGCGTCTCCTACCTAAGCGGTATGGCGGCTGTGTGGTCCCATGGTGTTTATACTTGCGCACTATTGTTTGTACAGATGAACGTGTTACCTTCAGGTGTTTAAGGCACAGTGAACTTAGTGTATGTTAATTTCTGACCCACTGGAATTGATACAGTGATACAGTGAAATAATCTGTCTGTAAACAATTGTTGGAAAAATTACTTGTGTCATGCACAAAATAGATATCATAACCAACTTGCCAAAACTATAATTTGTTACAAGAAATTTGTGGAGTGGTTGAAAAACCAGTTTTAATGACTCCAACATAAGTGTATGTAAACCGACTTCAACTGTATAGGAATTCTCACAGCGAGGGCATGTCTGCGTGATACTTAGGGTCCCCTTGCTGGTCTTCTCTATGTTGCATGTTCGGCTGCAAACTGGACATCTCGAACAACTGCAGCAGGCAATCCTCATAAACAAGGTACTTCCTCATCTTATGAGGTGGTGTTGACTGGGAGGGCCCGTGACAGGGTGGTACAATAGACAACCAAGTGGTAAATTACATTTTTGTTATAAATGCATTTTACAACCAAAATGACTCTCCTACTTGTATCTGCTTTGCTGGATAATTAACCTTCTAGTTTATCAAACGTTTCACATAACATACATTACCGTTGTTGATGAAGCCATCTGTGTCATCAGGGTAGTAACTCGGGTCAAGCTAATTCTAGGTCCTCATTAGTTAACCCAGCCACAGAGTCATAAAGACTGTCTATTTCTAAAACGTCTCTTCGTAAAATGTGATTTTAAACATAACCCTAACCACACGTCTTTTTATGCCAAACCTTAAATTAACACCAAAAAGCAGATGTTTGTTTTCATTCATTTTTACTATAGTCAATTTTGACTTTGTGGAAACCCTAATTCTATGCTTTACAGATGTAGACTGACTGTAGCTCCAGATTGGATTAGATTCAGGCCGGTGACGCCATTACAGTTTGTTGCTCCTACTTCACTATATTAGTCCGACTCTGACATACGTTGGCTACCACCACAGCTTCATCCATTATTTCGTTTTTAGTTAACTAGCAACGCTAACGAAAGTGAAAACGTTAGCTAGCCTGCCTTGTTTGATCAAAAGATAGCTACGTAACCAGCAATAATGTTATCTAACGTCATTAGTTAAGTTATACCAGAGGTCATTATATTCCAGTATCTCTGGTTATACTCACCACCACTGGTCGTGGCACACCAAGCTACCGTTACTGGTGCAGACTTGGGGAACGACGAACTGCAAGCACCTATTATGACCGTATACTTGGGTCCTTCGCAGGGCATGCAAACCATAGAACTTTGGCTGTGGAGGCATGGTCAATTCGTATAGGGCCTGTGATCCTTTGAACGCGTTGGGGGCGATGAATCACCATTCAATGGAGGGAAGTGAAGTGTGCGGATGGGCAATTTGCCTGTGGAGCTTGACAAAAGGGGCATGATTTGTTAACATAATTGTAATCCAAACCCAACCGTAATTTACTCATTGTGACACACTGAGGTTC
The DNA here is from genome assembly GCF_036934945.1 of Oncorhynchus masou masou. Taxonomy (NCBI): domain Eukaryota; kingdom Metazoa; phylum Chordata; class Actinopteri; order Salmoniformes; family Salmonidae; genus Oncorhynchus; species Oncorhynchus masou. The sequence goes on from NC_088227.1 coordinate 17,199,984, forward strand.
CAAACGAGGCCGTTTTATACAAAGGAAATTGTGTTAGTTAGGGCTGACAGTGAGGAGTCAGTGAGCAGAATCAACAACCTCGGGATAATGAAAACAGTTGCTTTGTGAGAAGGTGTTAAAGTTCACAACCATTATTATGTAAATGCAGGCTGAAAAGTACCAGTGGCCTGGCTTTGGCCCCAAGTGAGAGCAGGTCCGCCCGGGGCCATGAACCAGCGTAACGGGCCGCCTAGATGGAAACAGAGAAGTCTGATCCGTTTGGGTAAAACACAGGGGTAAACCTGTAAGGAAATGCACCATTATTGCTGTATGGATTCAGAGACCCCCCCCCCCCTCCCTCCCTCCCAGACAGCATGCAAGCTCTGTGGATTTGTCATAGAGATCCGGTGCCCACGTCTGATGTTGGAAGAGAAGAATGTGACTGTGTGGGATGGATGCTGCTGGTGAGGGGTGGTTAGGTGCTGGTAAACCTGGTATCTAGAGACTTTAGTCATAATTGAGAGTCCAAGTTTCATTCATGCATCACTTCAGTGGGTTGGAAGAGAGATCAGAGTTAAAAGAGGGATGCATTGGAGCAATGAGCCAGCATGTGTCTCTCCACAGGGACTCTCAAGTTATATGTGTCAAAACAACTGGGAGACCAGGTTGTGGTTTGTATTAAACTACGTAGGTGGTCTATCTAGTATTGAGTCAACAACACTAATGTCAGAATCTGTTGGCTGACACTGAAGGTCTGAGCGAGGGATCATAGTCTCAGATCAAAATGCAGCACAGTAACAGACAGTGGCCTAAATCTGGCTTGCCTACTACTTACTTAAATTGCATACTGTCTAATAATCATAATACTGTTTAGTAAAAAGTATGCAGTATGCCATGGCCAAAACATACTACTTTTGGTGTATTCAAGGCAACTGGGAATTCAGAAACAAAACGAGCTCGGACTGGGAAAAACTGGCGTCGATGATCTCTAGGATAATAGCCGAGTTTTTGACTTGTAAAAGAGCTGCCCCCCCCCCCCGAGTTCCCCGTTGTCTTTAACACACCATCAGTTATGGCTTCATATGAACTGGAAAGGATCGTCAGTAGCCCCACCTAATGAGCTTTCGTGTTGTTGATTTGGGCTAACGTTAGCATTTGGAACAACGTATATGGAGTAAACTTGTGTGTACCATAGGCCTACGTATGTATCAATTTGAAGAGTCACCTGAAGCTTGAGAGAAATTAGAAATGCAGTAGAGGAATGCAGTCCTGAGGCAGAGGGCTCTTAATGAGGACGACTGGCTACTACTCTGAACTGTGTGTGGTGAGCTTTCTGCTGCCCAGAGCTGCTGAGGCATCAACCAACTGGGCTTCGTACATTGTGAAGGAGAAGTCCAGCTGCTACACAACTCAGGCTGGTTCCCAGAGTTTCCAGTTCTCCTACTTCATTGTCACCCATGCAGGTGACAGCTGCTCCTCCAGCTCACAGTCCTTCACATAGATCCTGAATAAACATAAGATGAAATACAACATTAACCAAAACATGGGCAAAGTAACGTAAACTCACGTAAACTCGTACATCGCCTTCGTCCATACAATTGCCCTTATTTTAGCGCCCCAAAAATGTAATACTTCCAGATCAACTGTAATGTCAATACCATTGTAAAGCACAATTTGTCCCCTTTCCAACCGAATCAATTACATTACCTAAACGCTGCCCATTTCTGCATAATTTAAGCAGGCAATGAGCCCCGTCGGGTCTTTTTAAAAATGGCGGGTGGGGATGCATGATAGTGAGAAGGAGAGAGGTTGTGTGGGAAAATTGCTTTTTTTCACTTGATCTGTCCATCTTATCACCTTATCGCCTCTAAAACGTCTACCTTATGGGACAGCTTAAAAACAATGCTGCCCCATCCACAGCTCAATCCAAACTGCCTCTCCATGACTGAAAGAGAGGCTCCTTTTGTAGGGCTAGCCCCTCCCCTCAGAACAATTAACCCTAATTAATTAATCAATTAACAATACAAACCTACATTTCCCATGAACTAAACATACTAAAGGATATACATTGCAACACGGTTTTAAACAATATCACAACATAACATTTACAACATTACATCACTACTGACAATATCTTTCAATATGCCCATATGCATTAATGAGCCATTTGGGACAGGCACTATAAAGCCAACCCAATTCCCTTAGCTCGGGTTCTTTTCCAGCATACCCGGAAGCTACAGAGATGGAGAGAGAGGAACAGAACAAACAAACAATGCGCTCATCCACAACATTGATAAGTATAATAATTATTGTATCTCTCAAATATGAACATTGACAAGTGTGAAATGCATGCACCAAGACAGATTTGTGTGTCGACCCACATTGTTAACTTATCTTATAATGGCGCAGGGAGGAGTGATGAATATGTGTGTGCGTTAAAGAACCAAATGCTGCCCGCGGCCAGTGACGGACTTCTACGTCACATTACCTTCCTCCTCTCCTGAAGCGACCATGTTCGGGAGCCTTGATAGGTAGTCCGCAGTAACGTTCTCTTTTCCTGCCTTGTGACGGACACAGAACCTGAAGGGCTGGAGCTCCAGATACCACCTGGTCACATGAGAATTCCGGTCCTTCATGGTCTGGATCCAGGTCAGTGCTCTGTGGTCCGTGTGCAGGTCAAATTCCCTCCCAAGAAGGTAGTAACGGAGGCTATCTAGGGCCCACTTTATAGCCAGGCACTCCTTTTCGATTGTAGAATACCTGGTTTCCCTGGGCAACAGCTTCCGACTCAGGTACAGCACAGGAAGCTCTTCCCTTGGCTCCCCTTGGGCCAGTACAGCTCCAATTCCTACAGCCGAAACGTCCACCTGCACGAGAAATCTCTTCTGAAAATCAGGGGTCTGGAGAACAGGGAATAAGCACAGTCGTTTTTTCAGTGTCATGAAGGCTTCCTCACACTCCTCAGTCCACTTCACAGGGTTGCTGGCCCCCTTCGAAGTGAGGTTGGTCAGAGGGACAGCGATGGTCGAAAACTGTGGAATGAATCTCCGGTACCACCCTGCCAGACCTAGGAAGGACTTCACCTGTGTCTTGGTTCTGGGTCGAGGGCTATTCCTGATGGACTCCACTTTCTCCACCTGAGGCCGAACTTCACCCTTACCCAGCTGGTAACCCAGGTACTTTGTCTCCTGTTTCGCCCACTCACACTTCAGGAGGTTAAGCGTGAGGCCTGCTTCATGGATCTTCCCCAGGACTCTGCTAAGATGCTGTATGTGCTCCTCCCAGGAGTGGCTGTAGATCACCACGTCGTCCAAGTAAGCAGCACAGTAATCGTCACAGTCCTGGAGGACCTTGTCCATCAGCCTCTGGAAAGTCGCAGGGTCCCCATGAAGGCCAAACGGCATGACCTTGAACTGGAACAGGCCCATTGGCGTCCGGAATGCAGTGTAGGCCTTGGATTGTTCATCCAGGGGCACCTGCCAGTACCCTTTGCAGAGATCCAATATGGTGATGTAATGAGCTCTACCTATTCTCTCCAGTAAGTCGTCAATGCGGGGCATGGGATAGGCATCAAACTGGGAGATGGCATTCACCTTACGGAAGTCCATGCAGACGCGCAAAGAGCCATCCTTCTTTGGGACAATGACAATAGGGCTGCTCCATTCACTTGAAGATGGCTCGACAACATCCATCTCCATCATGGTGTGGACCTCTTCCTTGAGGGCTACCACCAGCCTCTCAGGCACACGGTAAGGATGCTGGCGGACAGGGTTCTGGCCAGGTTTCAAACGAATGACGTGTTCTAGGACTTTGGTTCTTCCTGGTCTCTGACTGAAGAGGGCCGGATACTTGCCAAACAGCTGCTTCAGCTCATCTTGCTTGTCTTCTTCCAGGTGAGCCAGTATGACTTCTGCTCGTTCTTTCCATGCCTCTGTGACCCCATCCGACTCATCCTCTTCTACTCTGCGGACCAGAAAGGACTTTCCTTTGGAGAGTTCCTCTTTCTCCTCCCAGGCCTTGAGAAGGTTCACATGGTAGGTTTGCTTCTTCTTACCCTTGTCCGGGTGCAGCACCTCGTAGGTCACTGGGCCCATCTTCCTCCCGATTAGGTACGGTCTTTGCCATTGCGCAAGGAGCTTGCTGGTAGACGAGGAAGGAGGAGCAGGACTTTCTGTCCTGGCTCAAACTCTCTGTGGCGAGCGTGCTGGTCATAGCCTCTCTTCTGGGCCTTCTGGGCTTGCTGAAGGTTTGCTCTAGCTTCCTCTCGGTACCGTTCCAACCTGTCTCGCATCTGGAGGACATACTGGACAATCCCCTGTCCTGAGGTAGCTACTGGGGAACCTTCCCAGCACTTCTTCAGCAGGTCCAGTGGTCCTTGCACTGGCCATCCATAGAGGAGTTCGAATGGCGAGAAACCTGTCGATGCCTGAGGCACCTCCCTGTAAGCAAAAAGCAAAAGGGTAACCACTTATCCCAGTCTTTACCAGTGTCAGCCACAAACTTCCTCAGCATGTTCTTGAGCGTTTGATTGAATCTCTCTACGAGCCCATCCGTTTGGGGATGGTAGGGAGTAGTCCTCAAGCCTTTAATGCCCAGCTGTCGGTGGAGTTGAACCATCAGTCGCGAGGTGAAGTTTGTCCCTTGGTCCGTCAGGATTTCATCTGGGATTCCTACACGAGAGAAGAGCTGAACAAGAGCACTGATTATTTTTGGAGTGGTTATGGAACGGAGTGGGAAGGCTTCTGGGAACCGGGTGGCATAGTCACAGATCACCAATATATACTTGTAACCTGTACTACTCTTCTCCAAGGGTCCAACAATGTCCATTGCAATTCTCTTGAATGGGGTAGAGATAACTGGCAGTGAACATAGAGGAGCCCGTTCAGACCTACGGACAGCACTGGTTTTCTGGCACGTGTGGCATGATTTGCAGTATTTTTGTACATCAGTATACATGGAGGGCCAAAAGAAACGGGAGCCTAGCCTAAGATAGGTCTTATGTTGCCCTAGATGGCCTGCCCATGGAACTGTATGTGCAAGGTTGAGAACAAGTGGTCTACAGGTAGATGGCACCACCAACTTCCTGCTATCTGCCTCTGACCCAAGGTAGAGTATGTGGTTGTCTACTGTGTAAATCCCCCCACATGAAGATTGACTGTCCCCAGCTAAGGCCTTGTCAAACAAACATTTCAAGGTTGTGTCAGACTTCTGCAGTGTAGCAAAATTTTGTGGAACATCCCATTGCACCTCTAACCCAGACACATCAGCAACAGGTACAGGGGTTCCCACATACTTCTCAAGACGCCGCTGGCGGCGTGACTTTCTGGGCCCTTTGGTTCCCCCCTCGCACAGACTATCACACAAGTCAGGCAGAGGTTGTAAACCAGCTTTGGCCTGGGCACGAGTGACAACTGAACATGCCATCTGAACATCAGACTGGCAAACTGACTGCCCATATAGATGAAACTAATATTGCAAAGCATGAATACTAAAATCAGTTCAACACAGAAAAACCGACGTGACAAATCAGGAGACCTGGAAGAAAAGAGAAGTGTTGGGACCAGCACCGCTGTGGAAAATAGGAACGTTAGCTATAGCTAGTGGCAGCGCATAGTGCAGTGGCAAGAGAGGTAACTATGTCCACATGACTTACTCAAAAAAAAATTTTTGCTGCATTTCTTCTGCTGTTTTCACCACTGAATGAAATGCTTAGTATTGTCATCAGACCCTATAACAGTTTGAAAACAAGCCCTGGTATTTACAACAAGTAGTTAACTAGCCAGTTAATGTTGAATGTGAAGTCATCGCAAGCAAGTAACCCGGTAGCTAACGTTAATGTTAAAAACAGTCATAACTTCTAGTCTTACTGAACTGAAGCACGTAGCTAGCTTAAGGCGCAGCAGACTTGTTTTCAAAGATAACGTTACAATGAAATAGTCGTATTCATTTAAGGAGAACAAAAAATAGCTACTTACATTGAACACCACCGCAGAAGCTTTGCTATTCGCCATCTTGCATGTTGTTTTGTTTCTTACGTAAAGAGATCTCGCTGTCTAAACTCTCAGCCTCCCTATTCCAAAGCATTGTGGGTGTCAGTTGATTACTGTACTGTACGTCTGCTTCCAACTCACACTCTCAAACACATAGATCCCCTGAACGCAGCTCACACTCCAGAAATCACCTGAATTCTGATAAACCGTTCACACACCTGTATGTCATTATCACACACTATTTAGTTCAGTTCATTGCATCCCATCATTGTGAGGTATTGTTGGTTTTGTGACACACTTCTATTCGGAGCGCTGGGTTTCACCGTAATTTAATCCTCCCCTGTATGATTGTTTTTACCTGCCTCACTAACGACGCCTTTTGCCTACCGAGTTGCCTGTTATTAACCTATTGCCTGATCTCCCGGATGACGTTACAAGCCTTTTCCCTGCCTGTACTGTTGCCTTTTTGGACCCCATGTGTATGACCTTCTGCCTGCCCCTGGACCCAGCTACCTGCCTCATCCTGTGGTCCTTTACAAATAAACACCTGCTGCGCTTGAAACCAGCTCTGTGCATTACAATTACGATGTTAGATTCAAAACCATTTTCTGCGAGGAGCACAGCTCTGCATGTTTCACGTCATAACATCTTTAAACAGTGCAGACAGATAAGCAAACAAACGGCCAAGTGACGCAATGTGGTGATATCATGCCATCGTTGGATCCACTTAACCCATTTTGCAAACAAACGGACATTTTGCAAACAAACTGTCAAGTGAAGCAATGTGGTGATATCATGCCATCGTTGAATCCACTTAACCCGTGTTGCTCTACAAAGCATGACTTTTTGTCGGAGGATCCTGTGAAGTTTGAACTGTCAGGATAATGCAACACGGTATAGACAGACTATTTTAGCCTCAGATGCCTTGGGGGGGTCCTGCCAGGTGTAGGTTAACTGGAGACAGTGGAGCTCTGAAAGGTCTGGAGGACCACCTGTAGCTCCTCTGTGAGGCTGAACTTTACGATCCCTGCATCTCAGATTGGTTTGGGCCACGGGTGGCACCAGAGCAAACATTTTCTAACTCTGTCTCATCTACCTATGCCACCTCCTATCCTCGCGATTACTTTCTGCAAAGTTCAGGTGTACTGTACAAAGTTCTCAAGGACACTGTTGAATAAGCGGCTGTGATTTGGACTTCAAATATTGGATTTGTTCATCTTCTGCTCGTTTTACTTGTGTATATTTTGTTATTGGTCAATGATATAATTATTTATCTGATGAAAGGCTTTAATCAATACTGGAGCTAACAAGCTCAGCTATACAATAGGCTGAATCAAGCTTTGCAGTCACAGTAAATCTAGATAGCTCTATTAATCAGACCCAGTTATATAACCAGGGAGAGAAAGGCTCTATTCAGATGTAGCCTAGAGCTTTACTCTACTCAACTTTTCTACTCAGTTTTTTCTCTGAGAGACGCATTCAGTGAAATTCAGGGTGAAAGTGTTTTCCGTGGCCCACCTAGTTCAACCAAGTGTTCAGCTTCTTATTAAGTGCTATTGAGCATAGTTCATTGCCAGGTTACTGACTGAAGTATTTAATAGGTATGTGAAGGCATAGGAACATTGCTGTCGAGTGATATTTTTTTTACTGTACAGTCAACTCAAATGGCTTGTAACGGTCTCCTTATTTGAGTAGATAGACCAGGTGGTGCTTAGCAGAATGTATCCAGAAGTAAAGCCAATTAGCGAGGTAGTCGGAATCCCTCAGTGAATACCTATTTATGGTATTGTGTAACACAGATGTCTCTGAGGGTAGCCTACTTGTGAGTGGGTTAGGAATGGGGGCATGAAGAGTATGTGAGGGCTTTGATGCAATCAGGATGGAATTGAATCAATGAGCAGTGGGAAAGACTGTGCAGCTGTGACAGAGGTAGGTTTGAGACCGGTGGAGGAAGAGGAGGAAGAGGCATCCCCTATCCCCACTTCTTTCCAGCCAAAGACACTTCAGTAGAAGCCCATAATGAATAACAGAGAGTTTAAACAGTAGGAATTGCTGTTTCTTTTCTCCTCATTGCTCGTCAAATTCCTGTGTCCTTTTGATTTTCCATGCTGCTCAAGGATAGAGCTGATATTTAATTAACTTGGCCCGTATCCTAGAAGTGGTGCCTGTCTGCGACTATCTTCCCAGAGGCTGCTTTGAGTTAACAGCAGGTAGTAGCTGGGCATTGAGCTGAAATTACAGCACACTCTCTTAAATACACATTATTTTGTCAAATTCCTTCCCATTCGTCACAGATAAAGGTGAGAGCCCATGGATTAGGCTGCTTTATAGAATGTGTCTTTCGCTGGGCTGATAAAGCCAGGTGCTATTGATAGACTGACCTACTTAATTGTGTTCCTTCTGCAAAGTCGCCTAGCTGAAAACTGAAAATTGCTCTTCCTTCCCTTTGTGGTCAATAAGCTGCAGATTGCTGATAAGTACATTTTGTCCAGAGGAGAAAAGTAAAGCCCAGGGAGTCTAGAAAGGGAACAGTGGTGTTGTGGACCATTTATACAGCCATTGTCTGTGACTTGCCTGTCCTGTCAGTGTCAATGTCAGGATGGGTTCTGACATAGGGCTGTGGTGGTCATGACATTTTGTCAGCAAGGTATTGTCATGCAAAATAGGGAATATATATTTTGATTTCTAAGGCATTCTAAGGTTTGTATCATTCATAACTAAAGTTGCCAAATAACTCTAAATCTAGCATATAGGACCTGTTTCAAATGATCACTTTAAGGAATGGGAAAAATATCCTTAATATTTTATTCAGCAAAGTTCAATTACATTCTTCTTACTATGAAATCATATATAATAATATAAAATAATGGCATGGGACATAAGCATATCTTGTCTGCTAAATGAACAAGCCTACAGCCTATGGCATAGTGCATAGCCAGATAACATACAGTGGGCCAACTCATATTCTGTTCTTCTGAAATACATATAATGTTTCTTTAGGCCTGCCTAAAATAATGGATTTTTTGTAATGGTGTATATTCAACTGATTTATTCAACTTTTTTTAAATGTAGATGTTCCAAAGGCTCACATCAGAGACTAAATAAAAATGTTCCCTTTTGTCTGTTTTCCAGGACCCTGTCTTTCAAAGATAATTTGATCTTCATTGTAAAGTGTTTAAACACTGTTTCCCATGCTTGTTCAATGAACCATGAACAATTAATGAGCATGCACCTATGGAACTGTCATTAAGACAATAACAGCTTACAGACGGTAGGCAATTATGGTAACAGTTATGGAAACCTAGGACACTAAAGAGGCCTTTCTACGGACTCTGAAAAACACCAAAAGAAAGATGCCCAGGGTCCCTTCTCATCTGCGTGAGTGTGCCTTAGGCATGCTGCAAGGAGGCATGAGGACTGCAGATGTGGCCAGGGCAATAAATTGCAATGTCCATACTGTGAGACGCCTAAGACAGCGCTACAGGGAGACAGGACGGACAGCTGATCGTCCTCGCAGTGACAGACCACGTGTAACAACACCTGCACAGGATCGGTACATCCGAACATCACACCTGCGGGACAGGTGCAGGATGGCAACAACAACTGCCCGAGTTACACCAGGAACGCACTATCACTCCATCAGTGCTCAGACTGTCCGCAATAGGCTGAGAGAGGCTGGACTGAGGGCTTGTAGGCAACAACGTGGCCAATGGGCACAAACCCACCGTTGCTTGACCAGACAGGACTGGCAAAAACTGTTCTTCACTGACGAGTCGCGGTTTTGACTCACCAGGGGTGATGGTCGGATTCGTGTTTATCATCGAAGGAATGAGTGTTACACCGAGGCCTGTACTCTGTAGCGGGATCGATTTGGAGGTGGAGGGTCCATCATGGTCTGGGGTGGTGTGTCAGAGCATCATCGGACTGAGCTTGTTGTCATTGCAGGCAATCTCAACGGTATGTGTTACAGGGAAGACCTCCTCCCTCATGTGGCACTCTTCCTTGAGGCTCATCCTGACATGACCCTCCAGCATGACAATGCCACCAGCCATACTGCTCGTTCTGTGCGTGATTTCCTGCAAGACAGGAATGTCAGTGTTCTGCCATGGCCAGAGAAGAGCCCGGATCTCAATCCCAATGAGCATGTCTGGGACCTGTTGGATTGGAGGGTGAGGGCTAGGGCCGTTCCCCCCAGAAATGTTGGGGAACTTGCAGGTGCCTTGGTGGAAGAGTGGGGTAACATCTCACAGCAAGAACTGGCAAATCTGGTGCAGTCCATGAGGAGGAGATGCACTGCAGTACTTAATGCAGCTGGTGGCCACACCAGACACTGACTGTTACTTTTGATTTTGACCCCCCCCCCCCTTGTTTAGGGACACATTTTTCCATTTCTGTTAGTCTGTGGAACTTGTTCAGTTTATGTCTCAGTTGTTGAATCTTGTAATGGTCATACAAGTATTTACACGTGTTAAGTTTGCTGACAATAAACACAGTTGACAGTGAGAGGACATTTATTTTTTTGCTGAGTTTATGTGACTTGTATGCGTGAAGGCCTAGAGATGCTAAGCATGTTAATGGTAGGGCTGTCCCAGACCAAAAAAATATTGGTCAACCGTTCGATTGTTTTTTGGAAATGTGCATTTTTTCTTATTTAGACACATCCTATGTTACGTTACAGCCGTATTCTAAAATTGACTAAAACAATCTACACACTAAAGCATAAACTGGTTTATAGAAATGTTTGCAAATGTATAAACAAATAAAACAAATTATATCACATTTACATAATAATTCAGACACTTTACTCAGTACTTTGTTGAAGAACCTTGTGACAGCGATTACAGCCTCAAGTCTTCTTGGGTATGACGCCACAAGCTAGGCACACCTGTATTTGGGGAGTTTCTCCCAGTCTTCTCTGCAGATCCTCTCAAACTCTGTCATGTTGGATCGGGAGCGTCGCTGCACAGCTATTTTCAGGTCTCCAGAGATGTTGGATCGGGTTCAAATCTTAGCTCTGGCTGGGCCACTCAAGTACATTCAGAGACTTGTTCCGAAGTCACTCCTGCGTTGTCTTGGCTGTGTGGTTAGGGTCCTTGTCCTGTTGGAAGGTGAATCTTCGCCCCAGTCTGAGGTCCTGAGCGCTCTGGAGCAGGTTTTCATCAAGGATCTCTCTGTACTTTGCTCCGTTCATCTTTCCCTTGATCCTGACTAGTCTCCCAGTTCCTCCTGCTGAAAAACATCCCCACAGAATGATGCTGCCACCACCATGCTTCACCGTAGGGATGGTGCCAGGTTTCCTCCAGATGTAACGCTTGGCATACAGGTCAAAGAGTTCTATCTTGGTTTCATCAGACCAGAGAATCTTTGTTCTCATGGTCCGAGAGTCCTTTAGGTGCTGTTCTGACTCTCCTGTGAGGATCCAAAGGATCAGGTTACTTAATAGTACTCTATGAGAATATAAATACAGACCAGACAGCGGGGATTGGTGGCTAAACGGCTGAAAATGGTGAGACCACACGTTGAAATGGTTAAAACTACAAGACCAGAAAATAAACCTCTGAAACTTTCGACGAGTGACGAAGACCAAACATTCCCAGTCTGCAGCTGGTATGTAAAGTAGTCTAGAACAATTGACAGTATCCATTCTAAGAACACTCCAGAACAAAAGAAGCCTACAACTAAGAAGGATACTGTGACCTCTGGTGGACAACCAGAGACTTACATCGAACTACTCGCCATAGACGGATCGAGTGGTTTCAACAGAGAGATGACAGAGAAAGACATCTACGTGTAAATATATGTTGCATTTCCAGTCCAAATGAGCAGTTGTTAGGGTGCTAAATATTAATATTTACGGTGAGCATAGTTTCCAAATGTATGTACGTCTCTCCCACGCTTTATCTTTCCCCTTTCCATTGTGTAACAGGCCGTCATATTGGGTTAGTCAACTAGGGAACTTTCATATGCATTATGTTAGTAATCAATAACCTATACCGTGTGTGTGTATGTATTTCTGTGTGATTATTTAGTTAGTTAGTAAATAAATAATTAAGCCAATTTGTGTATCGCTGATTCATCACTTAGGTTAGGGTTCGTGCAGATTTACGAGGTCAACGATGTTCAAAATGAGACTCATATGAGTAAATGATTGATTGATGACTGGTATGATATCAATATATTCTTCAGTTAATTCAGGAAACTCATTTTACCATGGTGCCCCAAATGATGAATTAATTAATTGTTATGTGATTAATGTGATTGAGTAATAATTAAACATAGTAGGTAATTATTTGATGAAAAGCAGTCATCACATTAATGATAGTCATGTCACGACAGTGCCTTTTGGCGAACTCCAAGCGGGCTGTCATGTGCCTTTTACTGAGGAGTGGTTTCTGTCTGGCCACTACCATAAAGGCCTGATTGGTGGAGTGCTACAGAGAGAGTTATCCTTCTGGAAGGTTCTCCCATCTCCACAGAGGAACTCTGGAGCTCTTTCAGAGTGACCATCGGGTTCTTGGTTGCCTCCCTGACCAAGGCCCTTATCCCCCGACTGCTCAGTTTGGCCAAGCGGCTAGCTCTAGGAAGATTCTTGGCTGTTCCAAACTTATTCCATTTAAGAATGGTGGAGGCCACTTCTTGGGGACCTTCAATGCTACAGACATTTTTTTGGTACCTTTCTCCTGATCTGTGCCTCAACACAATCTTGTCTCGGAGCTCTTCGGACAATTCCTTCAACCTTATGGCTTGGTTTTTGCTCTCACATCCACTGTCAACTGTGGGACCTTATATAGACAGGTGTGTGCCTTTCCAAATCATGTCCAATCAATTGAATTTACCACAGGTGGACTCCAATCAAGTTTGTTGAAACATCTCAAGGATGATCAATGGAAACAGGATGCACCTGAGATCAATTTCGAGTCTCATAGCAAAGGGTCTGCATACTTATTTACATAAGGTATCAGCTTTTAATTTGAATAAATTTGAAAACATATCTATATACCTGTTTTTGCTTTGTCATTATGGGGTATTATGTATTGATCGCTAAGCATTTTTTTTGTATGTGGGAAAAGTCATGAGATCTGAATAGTTTCCGAGGGCACTGTACCTCCACTGGTATGCCATCGAACCTTGGAGTTTTCCCGGACTTAAATATTTTAATTGCAACAAGAAGTTCCTCCTCTGTATTTTGGCCTTCACATGAGTCTTTCTGTACTCCTGTTAATTTTAAATTATTAATAGAAAATAATCCGTACATTTCCCCATGTTCGATCCAGTTCGCTTAATTTAAAAAAAAATATTACACTAGATCTTTCTTGAATAAGTTATTTTAGTTTTTCCTCTAACTTATTCTGTGCCTCTATGGTAGAGTTTTTTTGCTATCTTTCTGTACTATTAGTCCTTCCATTTCCTTTGTTAATATGGACTTTTTTTGTCACGCCCTGATCTGTTTCACCTGTCCTTGTGCTTGTCTCCACCCCCCTCCAGGTGTCGCCCCTCTTCCCAATTATCCCCTGTGTATTCATACCTGTGTTCTCTGTCTGTTTGTTGCCAGTTCGTCTTGATTGTTCAAGCTAACCAGCGGTTTTCCAGTCAGCTCCTATCGTTTCCCAGCCTCTCTTTCCTCGTCCTCCTGGTTTTGACCTTTGCCTGTCCTGACCCTGAACCCGCCCGCCTGACCACTCTGCCTGTCCCTGACCCTGTGTCTGCCTGCCTGCCGTCCTGTACCTTTGCTCCATCTCTGGATTACTGAACTCTGCCTGTCCCCAACCCTGAGTCCGCCTGCCATCCTGTACCTTTGCCTTACCCTGGATTTTCGACCCCTGCCTGATTTGACCTGTCTTTGCCTACCCGGTTGCTGCAATAAACATTGTTACTTCGACAGTCTGCATCTGGGTCTTACCTTGATTCCTGAGACTTGTGACCTAAATTGCTTTTGTTTTCGAGATGAGTACTGAATTGCATGGCCTCTAAAGGCACATTCAAAAGTGTCCCCTACAATAAGGGGATCTGCTGTACCTATGTTATGTCGGAAAAGGTAATTTATACATTTTTCTGACCTAGTTGAAAACAAGTTATCATCCAATAGGCTTTGATTAAATGTCTAATATCCACACCCATGTGGAAATTAGTAATATATATGCCAATTTGATTGTCCGACTGCATTCAGTCCCCTATCAACATTTTTTATTTTTATTTTACTTTTGGAGCCAGCGAGAATGACATAAGAATGGCTCCCGAGTGACGCAGCGGTCTAATGCACTGCATCACAGTAATAGAGGCGTCACTACAGACCCTGGTTTGATTCCAGGCTGTATCACAACCGTCCGTGATTGGGAATCCCATAGGGCAGCACACAATTAGCCCAGCGTTGTCCGGATCAGGAATTGGACGGGGTAGGCCGTCATTGTAAATAAGAATTTGTTCTTAACTGACCTACCCCGGACAACTGCCCAGCACCCTCCACAGCAACCCGCCAAAGCCCCCAGCATTTCTCCTTTACCCAAATCCAGATAGCCGATGTTCTGAAAGAGCTGCAAAATCTGGACACCTACAAATCAGCCGGGCTAGACAATCTGGACCCTCTCTTTCTAAAATTATGTGCCAAAATTGTTGCAACCCCTATTACTAGCCTGTTCAACCTCTCTTTCGTATCGTCTGAGATTCCCAAAGATTGGAAAGCTGCCGCGGTCGTCCCCTCTTCAAAGGGGGTGACACTCTAGACCCAAACTGCTACAGACCTATATCTATCCTACCCTGTCTTTCTAAGGTCTTCGAAAGCCAAGTTAACAAACAGATTACTGACCATTTCGAATCCCATCATACCTTCTCCTCTATGCAATTTGGTTTCGGAGCTTGTCATGGGTGCACCTCAGCCACGCTCAAGGTTCTAAATGACATCATAACCTCCATTGATAAGAGACATTACTGTGCAGCTGTATTCATCGACCTGGCCAAGGCTTTCGACTCTGTCAATCAAAACATTCTTATTGGTAGACTCGACAGCCTATGTTTCTCAAATGCTTGCCTCGCCTGGTTTACCAACTACTTCTCTGATGGAGTTCAGTGTGTCAAATCGGAGGACCTGTTGTCCGGACCTCTGACAGTCTCTATGGGTGTGCCACAGGGTTCAATTCTCGGGCCGACTCTCTTTTCTGTATACATCAATGATGTTGCTCTTGCTGCTGGTGATTCTTTGATCCACTTCTATGCAGACGACACCATTCTGTATACTTCTGGCCCCTCCTTGGACACTGTGTTAACTAACCTCCAGACGAGCTTCAATGCCATACAACTCTCCTTCCGTGGCCTCCAACTGCTCTTAAATGCAAGTAAAACTAAATGCATGCTATTTATTCGATCACTGCCTGCACCTGCTCGCCCGTCCAGCATCACTACTCTGGACGGCTCTGACTTAGAATACGTGTACAACTACAAATACCTGGGTGTCTGGTTAGACTGTAAACTCTCCTTCCAGACTCACATTAAGCATCTCCAATCCAAAATTAAATCTAGAATCGGCTTACTATATCGCAACAAAGCATCCTTCACTCATGCTGCCAAACATACCCTCGTAAAACTGACCATCCTACCGATCCTCGAATTCGGTGATGTCATCTGTAAAATAGCCTCCAACACTCTACTCAACAAACTGGATGCAGTCTATCACAGTGCCATCCGTTTTGTCACCAAAGCCCCATACACTATACCCACCATTGCGACCTGTACGCTGTCGTTGGTTGGCCCTCGCTTCATACTCGCCGCCAAACCCACTGGCTACAGGTTATCTACAAGTCTCTGCTAGGTAAAGCCCCACCTTATCTCAGCTCACTGGTCACCATAGCAGCACCCACTCGTAGCACACGCTCCAGCAGGTATATCTCACTGGTCACCCCCAATTCCTCCTTTGGTCATCTTTCCTTCCAGTTCTCTGCTGCCCATGACTGGAACGAATTGCAAAAATCTCTGAAGCTGGAGACTCACATCTCCCTCACCAGCTTTAAGCACCAGCTGTCAGAGCAGCTTACAGATCACTGCACCTGTACATAGCCCATCTGTAAACAGCCCATCTATCTACCTACCTCATCCCCATACTGGTATTTATTTATTTATTTTTTTGCTCCTTTGCACCCCAGTATCTCTACATGCCCATTCATCTTCTGCCGATCTACCATTCCAGAGTTTAATTGCTATATTGTAATTACTTCGCAACCATGGCCTATTTATTTCCTTAACTTACCTCATTTGCACTCACTGTATATAGACTTTTTGTTTTATTTTGTTCTACTGTATTATTGACTGTATGTTTTGTTTATTCCATGTGTTACTCTGTGTTGTTGTATGTGTCGAATTGCTACGCTTTAACTTGGCCAGGTCGCAGTTGCAAATGAGAACTTGTTCTCAACTAGCCTACCTGGTTAAATAAAGGTGAAATAAAATAAAAAATAAAATAAAACTTGCCTAGTTAAATAAAGGTAAAATAAAAAAAATAAGAAAATAGTCAAGACAACTAACTTGATTGAGCCTACCCCATGTACAGTGGGGCAAACAAGTATTTAGTCAGCCACCAATTGTGCAAGTTCTCCCACTTAAAACGATGAGAGAGGCCTGTAATTTTCATCATAGGTACACTTCAACTATGACCAAATACTTATTTTCCACCATAATTTGCAAATAAATTCATAAAAAATCCTACAATGTGATTTTCTGGATTTTTTTTCTCATTTTGTCTGTCATAGTTGAAGTGTACCTATGATGAAAATTACAGGACTCTCATCTTTTTAAGTGGGAGAACTTGCACAATTGGTGGCTGACTAAATGCTTTTTTGCCCCACTGTATATAGGCCTATGCATCAGCTCTAATATGCATATGGATGTTTTGAATGAATCATCACCTGAGAAAGCGCTGTCCATTTCATTGTATTATGCTTTGAAACAACATTCAAAATGACCATTTTCTCCACTCAGTTTCAACCTGTTATTGAACTTCTTTCTTTAAAGTGATCAATCACAGTGAGTTGAGTTTTAATTAGCACTGTTTTAATGATAAGTGTTTGACGTGATTTTCGATTGCTTTTGCGTTGATGTCAGAGTGGTTGGAGGGACAATAGAGCCCTGAGTACCAGGCGATTAGCGACCTGATGACCGTTAGCGAGTTGGGCACTACTAATGCATGTCCAGAGTCCATAAGTTTTCCGTGAGTCAGCGGTCATGTAGAATTTCACTGTGGTCATGACTCATGCCTGCCGGTGTGGCGATAATATGGTCACTGCAAGAGCCCTAGTTCTGAATGCAGTTCCTCCCTATAAAAGACCTAATTTTTCTTCTTTGTGTTCATCATCTTCCTGGCCAAGGGTTCAATATCAGGGTAGTATCCATAATCTATTGCCTATCCATTAAAATGTATTGCAAATATTTGGTCAATATCTCATGCTGCAGTAAATCACGAGCGCTCTTCAGATTGCATTTTAGACCAAAGTGGAAAACAAATCAGAAAAATGACTCAATAGGGCCACATAGAGCTGTACTCAAATTCCGAAACGATGCACTCAGGTTGGACATTTACATTTACATTGGATTCTCAACTTTTATGCCTTTGTAACTGCACTGAAAATGTGTTTAGTGTGAGATCAGAACCACTTATTGTAGGAAACAACCCAAGCCATAACATTGCTAAATAGCTAATAAAATGGCTACACAGACTATCCGCGTTGACCCTTATATTATATTTGGGCGTCGGGCGCCCGAGCCATGTCCCGACGTGGAGGATCGTGTTGCGGGAGTGGCCCCAGATGCTGTCGGTCTCGGCGAAGTGTGGATCTGGTAGGAGTCGACATTTTTGCAGTCTCTATGCACATTCACACTCATTTTATGCACATTCTACACCCTCACTCACATACACACTAACTCACACCCACACATTCATACTGAATGCACACGCACACTCACATAAAATCATCATCATACACACTGCTGCTACTCGGTTTATCATGTATCCTGATGCCTAGTCACCTTGCCCCTATACATATCTAAACCTACCACTCCAGTATCCCTGCACATCTTACATATGTCATTGGCACTGGACCTGGAACTGACCCTGTATATAGCTTTCTTGCTTTCTCGTGTTTTTCTTATTTCTATTTCTCGTGTGTTTGCTTTCTCGTGTGTTTTTGTTCTACTTTACTTTTTTACACTTTTTATAGCACTACTGCATTGTTGGGAAAGAACAAGCAGGAAAGGAATTTCACTGTGATAGTGGGCATGACAATAAAAAAACACTACCCGGCTTCCTCTCTTCAATCAATAGACACGGCACTGTGAGCGTTCAAAGACTGAGCTTTCTCCTAGCTCACACTCCTCCAGTGGGGTTATACATCCGCAATGTGACAAGACCCGTTGACAGGTCTGAGATCAAGGCCGTGATTTGGGAGGGGCCATGGGCTAGGGTTACCATGATGCCAGGCTGCAGGCTGACAGGGATTGATCCCCCCCCTCACTGACTATCACATGGGCTATTCTCCAGCCAGCAGACAGCCTGTCCAGACTCTAAATGAGCCCGTGGCTGTGTGGGTAGAGCTGATGTCTCTTTGCCCACTACCAAGACAGACAGACAGACAGATGTCAGATAGAGGACATGTCTAAATGGAGATGACAGACCGAGTGGCCAGCTGGTCTCCATTCACTGGTGTCTCTGGCCCAAGTAGACACAGCACTGAGCTGTCACAGTGTGGCCAGACAGACTGTCATATCGGGGTCACAGACACGGTGGCATCTCTGGTAGTTTGATTTACATCCCTCCCTGTTTTAGCCATCCCCCCACAGAGGCCTACTGAGGCCAACTCCAGGAACTGAGGGGTGGAGAAGCGCTTACCTCCCTGACAGCCGGGAATCAATCGGATTCCATATTGCAAGGAAACATCATGTAACCTGGACAGCTCTACTGCAGTAAACATGAGCAAGAACATTCAATTATTGCGAAGGAGGTGAGGATTGCGTGACTACAGGAATCGGGTTTGATTGTGTCAGACTCAAGTGTGAGGAAATGATATCAGTAATACCTCTCATTTCCACAACAGTCCAGTTCATTTTAAGCTCATTGACTGTCAGATATGATGTCTCTGCTCTCATTCCATAAATGCACGTGTCGTGACATATATCCCCCAACCTTAAACATCCCATTTATATCTTCAAATAGTGGATTATTGGGGCTGAATGCATGTGTGTATGGGATTTTTTTAAATCATATCCTGCCTGCTTGGGGATTTGTCTCTGTGTGTAGATTACACTCACAGGGCAGTAGCAGAACTTGTGAGCCAAATGTTCGTTTTTGAGGTTGGCCAATTGACGCACTGATAACCTTTTCAGCTATTGGCATTTAACTCCATCTGAGCATTTGGCCTTTTCCATGAGATGTAGCCTATTAAATAGTGTTGTTTCTTTTTTCTTGCGAGTCCGACTGAAAGCTTCACACCTCAGCACTCTCTTACAATTACCACTTCCAAGGCGGGACTTTAGAAACTTTAGTCCCTGTGCTGATGGAGCACTGAGTGCAAGGCCAATCAAAGTGCTCCAGTACTCCATTCCCTCAGCCCCTTCTCCTGTCTCTAGCTAGTTCCTGGGATACGGGGGAGAAAGGAGGCTACAGTAACAGAAGTGGTTCTTCTTCCCCTGCTGATCAGCCTGTATTCCCCTAGGGCGATGGATCACACAACAAATGAACCATAGTAGTTGGCTGCAATACACTCTGAAAAGGATGCTCCGAAACCCCACAGGGAAATGCCATCACTTTTTGTGCCTCTCAAAAAAATGGTCCAAAAAAACGTCCAGATCTTTAAACCATGTTGCCCTCTTGCGTTGTTTGAGGTGTCAACCAGTCATGTGTGGAGATATGATCACATGAGCCTTCATACTGATATTCCATCTGCTCCAGCAGTGCCACAGTCAGTGTTCTCATCAAGTTCTTTGGCAAACAGCTATTTTACAATATTGAAATGAGAGGAACGTGATTTAATGATCCTCATCAACCATTACATTTCTGAAGGAGGAGAGTGCTGTGGAGTAAGATCTCATTCAGTAAGGCTTTCGAGGTAGTTAGATGAATCAGAGACAAATTGGTGCATGACTCATTTGTTTTGTGCCCACTCGCCACAGGCAACCATTCCACCATCCATTAACATGTGCAATTCCTGTCTGATGGCAAGTGGAGCACATCACTTCCTGTGACCTTCGCCATTGGTCCCAGCTGTAATTCAAATGTGTTGCTATGTAATATTAATAAGGCTACATTTCCATGCAATACTGATAGGAAGGTTTGCACTTCTGGTCTCGGCCTACAGTGCAGTGCATCGTGATTAGGCTAGGCTAAGAATTGTAAATGAATAATGCAGATCAGAGAGCCGTGTGAAACATTCATCACTTTAGCGAAGGTGTGAAAAACCCATCCATCCCAATAATTAAGAAGGCACCAATACAGTTACGCAACAGAACAGAGAGAGGAACACCAACACAACAGCATCAGTGAGTGCGAGTCCCTAGTTTGTATTAGAAGAAGACCATATGGTACATTATATGTATCTATTAAACCTGGATTGTATCTATGAAAGGAATCGCAGGACCACATTGTCTGATACTAAAGTTGAGGTATACTTATTACAAATACATGGCCCTCAGGCTGAAAAGAACTAAAACATGATACGGGTAACAATAAGGAGACCTACTCATGGAGACACCTTCTCTCATGTTCTCTCAGGCCCGGAACCCAGGAGACTAGAAGCCCCACTCCAGAGCACTCCACTATACCATTCTCACTGGTCACCTATGATCAGGGATAGAGGGATGAGAGGGAACAAAGGGAGAACAAATTATTGCACAACATAATGGAATGGTTTCCCATTCATACTAATACTTAAGAAAAGCTATGATACTAATTATAATTATGATTAGAGCTGTGGCGGTCATGTTGTTAGCTGGTGACTGTCCAGCAAATAACTGCCGGTCTCACTGTAATTTACCATTAATTAACATAAACACATTTAGCATCTCCTGGCTTCCACGCATAGCCTACAAGCCACTGATGTAGACCTTTGGAACATCTAGGCCTTCATTTTAAAAAGTCTAATAACTATTTAATATAGCCTACACCATCACAATAAATCCATTATTTATTTTAAAGAGGTCTAAAGAAACATGATATGAAGAAAATGTAGTCTATTTCAGGAGAACAGAATAACATACTCTGAGTTGTCCTTATTTACATTTTACATTTTAGTAATTTAGCAGACGCTCTTATCCAAAGCGACTTACAGTAGTGAGTGCATACATTTTAATTATTTCAAATGTACTTTTTTCATATGATTATTATTTTCATTTTTTTAAGGCCCTGATCTGGCTATGCCATATGGCTGTGGGCTACACTAGTTCATTTAGAGGACAAGATTTGCTTAGAATTACGTGGGCATTATTTTATATTATTTTGTAGTATGAAGATTACAATACATGGCTGAATAAAATGGAAAGGATGTTTTCTCCAAACGATTTCCGAGGGAGTGCACACATGCGGCTTCTGTGTTGACAGGTTAACAAAGAAACAGGTCCTCCTATACGCTTCATTTTGAGTTATTTATGCAATTTTAGTTGTGATACAAACGTTAGGCTGTATGTTGTGATTTTTAACACATTCTAAGGCTGCATGATTGGACTCTAATGATGATTTGAAAAAAGTTGCATGTACTCTAAGGCATGAGCTCTGCTTAGTTGCTTGTGCAGGCTGCGCACACTTCATCAGTCTCTCATTCACAATTTGACAAGCACTTGATAATATTCTCACCCATCAGCCTATTCTTAATTTAATCTGATCTTTGCATATAGGCTACTAACATATGTGTGGAATTATTTTGGATTAGAATGGTTTACAAAACAAAACATGTCATCCGTAGCCTGCACTCGGATAGTGAATGAATGGAGGTTACGTGCAGTAACATTTTTATTGTGCAAGCATAGGTGGCGCATCCATAAGGATAGGGGAAGCTAAGCTTGTCCTAAAGTAAATTTAATAGACATAATTATATAGCCTAATTAGACTACTCTTGTCTATACAGCAATAAATTCATTAATTCAAAATTATTTGGCCACAGAGGATATTTGTGGCCAAATGGCCAAATCCTCTGTGATTTGGCCACAGAGGATATTTAGCTTCTTAAAAAGCAATAAGCTGCTGATTATTTTTAATCGCAAAAAGGCACCGCACATTTTGGGCAGATTATTGTTGAGTTGCGGCTGTCTGTGAAAAGTAGAGGCCAAGCCAGGCATATCGCAATATTTAAGAAAAACAAATGCAGAAACCCAGCCTAAAATCCCAAACAGCAAGCATTGCAGATGTAGAAGAACAATGGCTAGGACAAACTCCCTAGAAAGGCAGGAACCTAGGAATAAACCTAGAGAGGAACCAGGCTCTGAAGGGTGGCCATTCCTCTTCTGGCTGTGCTGGGTGGAGATTATAAGAGTACATGGCCATTAAGGCCAGATGTTCAAATGTTCATAGATGACCAGCAGGGTCCAATAATAATCACAGTGCTTGTAGAGGGTGCAACAGGTCAGCACCCCAGGAGTAAATGTTAGTTGGCTTTTCAAAGCCGAGCATTCAGAGGTCAAGACAGCAGGTGCAGGAGAGAGGGAGGGTGAGAGGGAGGGAGGGAGAGCGAGAGGGATAGGAAAACAGCAGGTCCAGGACAAGGTAGCACGTCCTTTAATTTGGTCTCTTAAAAAATATTCTACTAATGTCTCCAGTCCAGTGGCGACCAGTCATTCAGAACAGAGCCCCACCTGTTAAGCCTGGCTCAGTGCTTTCTGTGGTGGTTGGGCAGCCAGCAGAAAATACAGAGCATAGGGGTTGGTAATGTTATCTAGTTGCACCATGATTGGCTCAATGTTCTGTCATTCATGGGGACACGACGTCATCGCAGAAACTATGGGGAGAGCTCGGAAATTCAAGCCCCTTGGGTGCTGCCATAGATTTACATTAGAAGTGCCCATCCAAGAAGGCTCAAGGTCATTGGCCACAGATAAAAGGACGTCAAATCACATTATATCTATCGTAGCTTTGATTGGACTGATCATGTCAACATCATACTTTCAAAATCTTAGCTAGAAAGCTAGACAAGTAGTCATCATCATGAATCAAGTCGTCAATCTACTGGCAAATCCTTTTCAAACCTTCTCATATGAAGAGAAATTATAGATAAAGTGTATTGGTGCTCATTGGCCATTGGAGATAAACATTACACAACAAGTTGGAAGTTGCAAATTCAACAATGAGTGGTTTGGGAGGAATCAGTAGCTAACTGCAAGCGTTGCAAAGCAATAACTAGCCTACTATTCAGTGGAGTGGGTGTATGGTCCAAGTCTGGGTTTAAGAGTCTCTTTGCCAAGCTTAAAATGATAACCATTCATATGCAACACTATGGGCCAGAAAATGCTGAATACATTGGCCACACTGTCAATCCAGCATGACTTCTGCCACGTTCAAAACAACTGGAAACTCTGAACTGAGAAATCTCAGACTTCAGTGATTTCAAGACAACTGGGAACTCTGAAAAAAATGAGCTCCGACTGGTAAAATAAGTTTTGAACAGTCATCCAACTCGGAATTCCAAGTCGCCTCTTTCTAGACCTCCGACCTGAAGACCACCGGCGTCATGATTAAACCTTTCCGAGTTCCCAGTTGTCTTGAAAGCACCATAAAACCAGAGAATGCCAGACTTTGGTGACAAAGTTTGATGACAAAATATGCCCACAAGGACTGCTGTGCCACCTTCCAGTTCAAGTGATTACAGCACAACAAGGTGAGTCC
This sequence comes from Oncorhynchus masou masou, assembly GCF_036934945.1. Taxonomy (NCBI): domain Eukaryota; kingdom Metazoa; phylum Chordata; class Actinopteri; order Salmoniformes; family Salmonidae; genus Oncorhynchus; species Oncorhynchus masou. The sequence continues at coordinate 17,223,798 of NC_088227.1, forward strand.
AAAAATGTACTGTATGCTGCTGCATAAAATATGTAATTTGCCAGGGAGATATTCATACTCTAGCTAAAAAAGTAATACTAAGTGTATGTTGTGTAGTAAGCTGTTAGTAGCTCATGTGCCTCACCCTAATAATTTTGTCACTTTCCCCCTCATAACTTAGCCTACTGTTCTGACTTGGTGGTGCACATGTAGCCTATAGTCTGTTTTAGAGAAATGTCCTCATCAAATATTGTAAGAGCTTTCATTGCCCCTTTATTTATCCTATGTTTCTGACTTGGTGTACAGGGAGAATACTGTAAGCACAGCCCATGTTCTGAATTCTGTTGCTGTACATTTCAAAAGTGCTAAACAAATAGTTATATTGACTACGTCCGTTTTAACGCGCTCATTAATGTCTTAACGAATTACGGATTGCGCTTTATCCGCTCATGATTCTGTTATGTCATAGTTTGAACATCTCAGATGTCAGTGGAAACTACATTTGTTTAAGCAAGTTACCCATATCAGCTAGGTTTTAAAAAAGGCAGTAAATGAAGCTGAATGAACTGTTTTGCTACCAGAGTGGAGGTAAGGATTCACTCCATGGTGCTGAAAAGAAAGCTTTTGCTGTTGGACAGCTTTGTATAGGCCCTAACAGTTTGTGGGCACTGTTTGTTACCTTCATAGTGCAATAGTGCATGTATTGTTTAGTGTTGTATAGTGTTGTGTAGTGGCATGCATCTAAAAACATTTTTTGGACTTTGCCCCACTAAGATGCTCCAGTCATAAATAAAGTGTAGTCAAATTGCATTAAATGTGTTTATAAAAGGCCACATTTTTCATATGCAAAGAAAAAATAAATGTATCTGATATAGCCTAGGCCTACTCTACACTGTACCCACTTAGCCATGCATTGAACTTTTTTTTTTAAACAGTGATTGAGTTATATTATTAGCATCACAGATTATTGAGAAAAATAGACACAAATTGCTTATTGGAAATTTGTGACAGGCACACAAAAAGTATATTTTTTCGTGTGCAATAAACAATTTTGTATACAGTGCATTTCAATCACAGATAAAGACCGTAGGTTACTTAAGACAGAAATTATAGGAGGGAGATAGAAGGGAGGTTGGTTGGGAAGGATGGGTGTGCGTCTAGCAACCCAAAGGTTGTGTGTTTGAATGTCATCATTGATAACTTTAGCATTTTCACTAATTAGCCACCTTGCAACTACTTAGCATGTTTCCTGTCCTTCATGAGATCACCAAATGAAACACACTCGTCATGACTGTTCCTTAAGTGTCCACGGACCATACCCACATTCTCAAAAATATAAATATTGTTTCGTTTTCCCATTTTGGGGATTAGGAGTTTTGGACAAAGTGAAGCGCTTTGTTCTGGTAAACTCTCTCCCTCAGTACTGATTGGCAGTTTCTACCAGGTATATATGACCTACCGTAAAGTCATAAAACTTGTAGTGGGGAGAGTGAGAGAGGGGGGAAGCCACGATATACACCACCATAGGGCCACATCTTACATGTCTGCAAATGCTATTATTCAAGTAATGATTTATTATAAAGGGGAATTATCATGTTGAAAATGATCTCCCCCAAACTTGAAACTCACCTTCCACCTATTTAGGCCAGTTAGACTACACCACGTTTGGCTACGTTTGGAGCTATTTGGCCACATTAGTTATGATACAAACCTCATTGGAACATATAGGCCTAGGCTACATGAGGTGTGCGACTATGATTTGAAAAAGTCACAACAACCAAAAGTATTGCTCTGTTTCTTGTCTTACTGCAAACTCTGGTCATCATTCACAAGTGATAATACATCATTCACAAGTGATAATATTGTCACCCATCAGACTATTCTTAATTTAATCTTGTCTTTACATGTACTAAATAATATATGTGTGAAATTAGTTTGGATTTAGAGTGGACTGTTATCATGCACTTGTAGGAACAGGGACAGGGGGAAAAATACATGTAACCTATGCACTTGAATAGTGAATGGAGGACGATTTTCCTGTGGTTTATTTTCATGCGAGCCAGGTAGGCGATACTCCTGTTGTAAAGAGAAGCAATGTGCTTAATATTAGGAAAGTTTAGAAATAAATATAGTAGGCCTAGCCTATAGAAGGGTGATGGGATTCGCATCTTTTTATTAGCGGCCATCACTCTGTTTTCTCACGCAATTGCGTAGCCCAATGAAATGTTTTACAACATGAGTTCATGGGCTTTCATGAAGTGTTTGATTCGATTTTTTTATCACATTTGCATTGATGTCAGAGTGATTAGAGGGACAATAGAGTGCTGAGGAGCAGGCCATTAGTGACTAGCAGTGAGCAATGACCAAAAGAAGCATCTGAGCGCAGTTTTGGAGAAGCTTAGTTACCGTGATTAAATGGTCATGTGGAATTTGACTGCAGTCATGACTAGTGACCGCCATTGTGTGGCGGTAATATGGTCACCGTAACAGCCCTGATTATGATACGGGCCAGTATAGAATGAAGGATGAACATAACCATTCATACATCCATTCTCATACTCAGCCCCGCTTCTAGATAGAGATGGCAGGCACCCCATGAAGGCCTCCCTTCACACGCCCCTCTAGCATTTAATAAAGGGCCACAGCCAATCAAACCTGCCTTAGATAAGATCACACAATGACTTGTGTAAAGACCGTTAAGCTACTACTGCCTATGCACGTAAACCATAATCTTCTGTCTATGAGAGGCTTAAAGCTGCAACATGTAACTTTTTGGGTGACCTGACCAAATTCACATAGAAATGTGAGTTATAGATCTGTCATTCTAATTGAACGCAAGTCTATGTGGGCTATTTCTATGCTTCCCGCTCTTAAGTTTCGTTTTTGCATCTTTTACTTTTGGTTTTGTACACCAGTTTCAAGTAGCTAAAAATACAATATTTTTGGTTATTGAAAATATATTTCGCAGCGGTTTAGATGGTACAATGATTCTCTACACTGCTTGTTTTGTCACATAAACTGAAATTAGGCTAACTATTCGATTTGAGCAACCTTTAAGGTACGCCAAACCCTTCCATTTAATTTGACCTTGGAGAAAACTTATATATGACATATTGCTAAGTCAGGCATTTAAAAGAAACTTATTCACAATCAGGCCATGTAAATGCTGCAGTGGGGGAATTTTGGTGTCACACTGCTGGAGAATCTGCTCAGCATAGCAAAGTTCCAGTCAGTGTTCCCTCTGTATGAAACAAAGCACAGTTTACAGAGCTGGCCCTATGCTACCCCCTTATCTGCCTTAATTACCTCCTGGATTTTAGGTGCACCTTGCAGTTTAGTGGAAACTGTGCCCATAATGACTCTAATTAGCACTATCTTTCGACTTCATTAAATCCATTTCCACACTTAATGCATATTCAGTAGCTTTGCGAATCAGCATCTTCACTCCTTTAAAGAGCCTCTGAGGTGGTTGATGCGGTATATTTGCACGTGACTTAGTCCAACTAATACTGAATAGTAAATACAAGTTAGGAATTAAGTTTACAAAACTGGAAATATTCTAAAGTCACATTAGTGAGATTGGCTTTTATATTGGCTGCAACTGCATCCTATTATAGTGGGATACAGTCAATGGCATGACCGAGGCATTAATGGCAGACAGGCACTCTGCAGGGCAGTCCTTTGAGATATAACCGCTCAAAGCTACACTGAACAAAAATATAAACACAACCTGCAACAATTTCAAAGATTTTAGTGAGTTACAGTACATATAAGGAAATCAGTCAATTGAAATAAATGAATTAGGCCCAAATCTAGGGATTTCATATGACTGGGAATATAGATATGCATATGTTGGTCACAGATACCATAAAGAAAAAGGTAGGGGCGTGCATCAGAAAAACAGTCAGTATCGGGGGGTGACCACCATTTGCCTCATGCATGGCGACACGTTGCCTTTGCTTTGGTTTGCTCAAGCTGTTGAATGTGGCCTGTGGAATGTTGCCCCACTCTTCAATGGTTGTGCGAAGTTTCTGGATATTGGCGGGAAATGGAAAACCCTGTCGTACATACACTACCGGTCAAAATAGTTTTTCTTTATTTTTACTATTTTCTGCATTGTAGAATATTAGTGAAGACATCAAAACTATGAAATAACACATATGGAATCAAGTAGTAACCAAAAAAAGTGTTAAACAAATCTAAATATGTTTTATATTTGACATATTTGACATAATTTGTGGAATTTATTTCCTTTTTAATGCATTTGAGCCAATCTAAGTCCATTAGAGTTACTAGCCTCAGAAATTGCATCCCAAATAAATGCTTCACAGATTTCAAGTAACAGACATATCTCAACATCAACTGTTCAGAGGAGAATGTGTGAAATCAGGCCTTCATGGTCGAATCGCTGCAAAGAAAACACTACTAAAGGACACCAATAATAAGAAGAGACTTGCTTGGGCCAAGAAACACGAGCAATAGAATGAGCAATAGACATGAGACCGGTGGAAATGTGTCCTTTGGTCTGGAGTCCAAATTGGAGATTTTTTGTGAGAAGCTGTGTTGGTGAACGGATGATCTCTGCATGTGTATTTCCCACCGTAAAGTATGGAGGAGGAGGTGTTCTGGTGTGGGGTGATTTGCTGGTGACACTGTCTGTGATTTATTTACAATTCAAGGCACACTTGGCCAGCATGGCTACCACAGCATTCTGCAGCGATACGCCATCCCATCTGGTTTGGGCTTAGTGGAACTATCATTTGTTTTTCTACAGGAAAATGACCCAACACACCTCCAGGCTGTGTAAGGGCTATTTGACCCAGAAGGAGAGTGATGGAGTGCTGCATCAGATTACCTGGGTTCCATCTCAACCAAATTGAGATAGTTTGGGATGAGTCGGACCACAGAGTGAAGGGAAAGCAGCCAATAAGTGCTCAGCATATGTGGGAACTCCTTCAAGACTGTTGGAAAAGCATTCCAGTTGAAGCTGGTTGAGAGAATGCCAAGAGTGTACAAAGCTGTCATCAAGGCAAAGTGTGGCTATTTGAAGAATCTAAAATCTATTTGATTTGTTTAACACTTGTTTGGTTTCTACATGATTCCATATGTGTTATTTCATAGTTTTGATGTCTTCACTATTATTCTACAATGTAGAAAATAGTAAAAATAAAGAAAAACCCTTGAATGGGTAGGTGTTCCAAAACGTTTGACTGGTAGTGTATCTATCCAGAGCATCCCAAACATGCTCAATGGGTGACCTGTCTGGTGAGTATGCAGGCCATGGAAGCACTGGGACATTTTCAGCTTTCAGTTTCTGCAGACATTTTCTGTTTGTGTAAATCCACAGTTTCAACAGCTGTCCGGGTGGCTCCTCTCAGACCATCCTGCAGGTTAAGAAGCCGGATGTGGAGGTCCTGTGCTGGCGTGGTTACACATGGTCGGCGGTTGTGAGGCCGGTTGGTAGTACTACTAAACGACATTGGTAGAGAAATAAACATTAAATTATTTGGCAACAGCTCTAATGGACATTCCTGCAGTCAGCATGCCAATTGCACGCTGCCTCAAAACTTGAGACATCAGTGGCATTGTGCTGTGTGACAAAACTGCACATTTTGGAGTGGCCTTTTCTTGTCCCCAGCAGAAGGTGCACCTGTGTAATCATCATGATGTGTAATGATCAGCTTCTTGATATGCCACACCTGTCAGGTGGATGGATTATTTTAGCAAAGGAGAAATGCTCACTGTCAGGGATGTAAAAAAATACGTTTGCACAAAATTTGAGAGAAATAAGCTTTTTGTGCTTTCATTTCAGCTCAAGAAACATGTGACCAACACTTGACATGTTGCGTTTTATATTTTTGTTCAGTATAATTTGTCCCTGTTTACAGAGCTTCCCATTGTACTGAACATAATGTTACCCTTCCGCACTCCTCTGCAAATGGAGGTGATAATCGCTATCATCAAGGTCTCATTTTCTGATGTTCAGACATTAGTAATGACCCCTGCACTGGGCGGTAGGAGTGATTCAATCACCAGTGCCAGGAGAGGAGGAGAAGCATTGAATTTCTCAGACCTGAGCTGAGCTCTCCCTTTTTGGGGCAGATGATGCCTCTTTAAGTGCCGAACATGCTGGCTTCAGCCCAAAGATTAACATCCACAACCAGAGGGCTTTGAGTTTGACACCCGCTGTTCACTTCCATATCTACATCTTGCTACCTGAGATTACTGGTCATCATTCATTTATGGCAATAATTCAGATCCATACTCCTTTGTGTATGATAATTCTGTATTCCAGAGTGTGCGAGATGGGCAATGTTGAGCAGTTCGCTCTGTAAACTTAACCCAGAGCCTCCAGTGTTGCCTTGAGATGTCTTTTCCCTTTTGTGATCTAAGAGTTCGCCCTTTCCTCTCTGTCTTCAGCTTCCTCAAATCGTTCTGGGGAACATGAACAAGGCTCACCTTTAAGCAATTACTGGAGCTTAGTGTTAAGACGGAGACAGTTAGCAGACACATTCTTAGCGAGCAGTAAGTAGGTCTAGGCCCACTCTTGGGGCTTTCAGCTCATGTTTCAGGCTGACTACTAAGAAGCCAGTGCTATATTGGGTTCCTCCGTCAGTGATGAATGCATCCATCTGCAATCACAGATTCAAGCCTACACAATGCGTTGTACAAAAATCTATTCTGTACCGCTCTGTGATCTTTAAGTGCTGTCTTATTCATTAGCCCAGTCACTGTCATTATGAGAACACCTCAGCCAGCAGGACCACACATTGATCTCACCTGGGGAGGTGGGGATGGATGATGGTAATAACACACGGAGCCTAACATAATGGTTCGGGAGCAGAGGGTAGCCTTGTAATTAAAGGAGGAGGATATGGGTTTTGGGAAACGGCTATACTTGTGATAAAGAAAAAGACAGGCAGCAGCAGTACTTTGATGAGTCTGCAATCGATACAGAACTTTGACGTTGATTTGTTTCACTCTTGTCAGTGCATTTCTTTTGCGTTCTATTTGAAACAGAACACATACGCCTAAGTCAGTTCATCTCTCGCTCTCTTTTTGGAAGAGAATCCTGCAAGAATGCTGAGTAAGCTCATTCCAAAGCCCTTGGCTCTACTAAATGGCTGTAGGGTCCTTGTTGCAGGAGCTGACGGTGCTGAGCCGTGCCTGGCTGCGTGAGAGAGATAAAATTGATGGAGGTTATATGGGAGGTAGTCCTGGGTTCCTCTCAGGTCAAATGGAGGGGAGAATCCATTATGGAATGATGACACCACGTCACGGTTCTCTGCCAAAGCCATCTCACCCGCTGAGACCATGGGACCACAGACCGCTCTCTCTCTCTCTCTCTCTCTCTCTCACTCTCTATCCATCCATCTCTCCCTCACTCCCTCCCTCTTTATCTCTCCCTCTATCTCTCTCTTCACATGTGGCTGGCTAGATTGCCGCGCCAACACCAGATAGGCCCAGAACTTTTAGCTTTCTCCCCTAATCATTTGTCAAAACAATTATGGAAATGAATTCTGCCTCAGCCCCTCATCGCTTGTGAGGAACTTCACAAGCTGGGGTCCTTTAATTCCCCTAAAATGCATTTCAACGAGGACATTATTATTTTATCTAGAGGATGGATATGATTAGGCCTAAGGTCTATAATGGGTATTGAGCTGAGATACTGCTGCATAGGCCTCTTGTCTCCTTTGAGACACAAGAATGTGATTGAAAGATTGCAGGGGAGGTTACAATGGGAAGCCAGGAATCCCTGGTGGTTTTGTATTTTCTTGAATAAACCTTTGATAAAAATGTTGTCCTACCCGGTTGGGTACAATGTGTTGCATTTACTATCATTTGATGAAGAGCTGTAACACACCATCTTAAGAGTGATAACAAAAGAAGTCTGTTTCAATGTATTATAAACATTTTTGCATATCAAAAACACTGGCAAGTTGGCGAAACATTTAAGAACTTCACAATCCCTCCCATGTTTTCACCCTGGTGTACAAAATATGGATCTCAGAAAAGGGCATTTTATTTTTTGTTTCTTTTCTATCTTATTGTGATGACAGGCTTTTGTACTAAGTAAACGAGGATTATTCAACTGTTCAGCATGATGAATTATTGGATGTGTGTATCTGGTGAGAAAACAAATAGCCTTATTCCGTAGGGCAGCAGCCCGGAGCAAACACCCTGGATCAGTAGGGGGAGGATTAGATTAGGGGACATTTCTCATGGCTCTTAAACTGTAAATGTAAAACTCATTTTCTCCCAAAATCACTTTGTAGTCAGATTATCCGGGCTTTCAGTTGGAAGTAATTTTGGGGGAGTAAAGGTCAGCCAGTCACTCCACTGTCAATCATGCGTCTCATAAGTGTTTTATGACTGCTGTCAGACAGATAATGTAATGATCAACCTTTATTTTCAGGGCATTGCCATCATATCATCGTAAAAAGCTTGAACTTTCTTGCTGATGTACATTAAGGCTACTTTTCTCGCCTGATCTGGAGAAGCCTGTTAACACGTTTCCATACAGGGTTTTGCTGAGGGACATCTCCAGCACCCGTTCAAAGCCATCGGATATGCGTTTGTTCTACTCTGTCTCCCATTCTAATTTTCTTCCTGCCTCCCCAGGTGATCTACGCCCTCAACACCAAGAACGACGAGCACGAGGCGGCCATCCAGATACTGAAGGAGGCGCACGAGGAGGAGGTGCAGCAGATCCTGTCGGAGACGCGGGAGAAGATCATGCAGTACAAGGGCAAGATCAGTGACGAGATGGACCTGAAGCAGCGCATCCAGTCCATGGAGGAGTCCATGGAGCTGCATGAGCGCATGAAGCGCCAGGCCCTCGCGGAGTTTGAGACCTACCGGCAGCGCGTGGAGGACATGCAGCTGTGCACCGAGGCGCAGCACACACAGCGTGTTGTCACCATGTCCCGCGAGGTGGAGGAGATGCGCCGCTCGTTCGAGGAGAAACTGCGCTTCTTCGGCACAGCACAGGCCCAGTTTGAGCAGGAGAAGAAGCTGGTGCTGGAAGAGCTGAAGGCCAACCATCGGCAGGAGGTGTCGGAGCTGCTCCGCAGCCACCAGAGCCAGAACCAGAACCACAGCAAGGACCAGGAGAAACTGGGCCAGCTGCACAAGGCGGAGGTGGAGTCCCTGTCGGAGCGCGTGGAGGAGGTGAAGGGGGACAAGAAGAGGCTGGTGGAGGAGTATGAGGCCAAGCTCAACAAGGCCCAGGCCTTCTATGAGCGCGAGCTGGAGGCCATGAAGCGCACGCAGCAGCTCACCGCAGACAACCTGCAGGCCTGGAAGAAGACTGAGGCGGAGCTGCGGAGGGAGTTCCACATGCAGGAGGCAGCGCTGCAGAAGACCCTGGGGAAGCTGCGCTCCGAGCTGCAGAGGGTGCAGGAGGAGGCGCGGGAACACAGGGAGAAGTCCCACAAGTTGCAGGCCTCGCTCACTGCAACCGAGAGCAACATCAAGGTAAGATAGGCTGTGGAGATACCCCTCTGTGGCTTAAAGGTCTCAATGAAAGGCCCCAAAGCTATTAGTCTTAAAACCTGTTATGGCATTCAGCTGAAATGGTGGCACAGGGAATTCAAAAATATTCTTTAGAAATGTTTAACTTTCACACATTAACCTCTTGCGACGAGCAATCCCGTATCCGGGAGCGTAATTATAGCCTCAAGCTCATTACCATAACGCAACGTTAACTATTTTTGAAAATCGCAAATGAAATTAAATAAATATATTGGCTCACATACTTATCATTTTATTAACAACACTGTCATCTCAGATTTTCAAAATATGCTTTTCAACCATAGCATTTGTGTAAGAGTATTGATAGCTAGCATAGCATTAAGCCTAGCATTCAGCAGGCAACATTTTCACAAAAACAAGAAAAGCATTCAAATAAAATCATTTACCTTTGAAGAACTTCGGATGTTTTCAATGAGGAGACTCTCAGTTAGATAGCAAATGTTCAGTTTTTCCAAAAAGATTATTTGTGTAGGAGAAATCGCTCCATTTTGTTCATCACGTATGGCTAAGAAAAAAACCCGAAAATTCAGTCATTATAACGCCAAACTTTTTTCCAAATTAACTCCATAATATCGACAGAAACATGGCAAACATTGTTTAGAATTAATCCTCAATGTGTTTTTCACATATCTATTCGATGGTAAATAATTCGTGGCAGTTGCCTTTCTCTTCTGAACCAAATGGAAACGTGCATGCAGCTGGAGATTACGCAATAATTTCGATGGAGGACACCAGGCGGACACCTGGTAAATGTAGTCTCTTATGGTCAATCTTCCAATGATATGCCTACAAATACGTCACAATGCTGCAGACACCTTGGGGAAACGACAGAAAGTGTAGGCTCATTCCTTGCGCATTCACAGCCATATAAGGAGACATTGGAACACAGCGCATTCAAAATCTGGGGCATTTCCTGTTTGAAATTTCATCTTGGTTTCGCCTGTAGCATCAGTTCTGTGGCACTCACAGATAATATCTTTGCAGTTTTGGAAACGTCAGAGTGTTTTCTTTCCAAAGCTGTCAATTATATGCATAGTCGAGCATCTTTTCGTGACAAAATATCTTGTTTAAAACGGGAACGTTTTTCATCCAAAAATGAAATACTGCCCCCAGAGGTTCAAGAGGCTAACAAGTCCAATACCTCAAATGAAAGATAAACATCTTGTTCATCTACCCATCATGTCCGATTTTTAAAATGTTTTACAGTGAAAACACAACATATATTTATGTTAGACCACCACCAAATCAAAGGGAAAATGCAGCCATTTTTTCCAGCCAAAGATAGTCACAAAAGCAAGATTAGAGATAAAATGAATCACTAACCTTTTGAAAATCTTCATCAGATGACACTCATATAACATGTTACACAATACATTTATGTTTTGTTCGATAATATGCATATATATATCCACAAATCTCGGTTTACATTGACGCCATGTTCAGAACTGCCTCCAAAATATCCGGAGGAATTATAGAAAGCTACGCCAGATAACAGAAATACTCATCATAAACTTTGACTAAAGATACATGTTCTACATATAATTAAAGATACACTGGTTATTAATGCAACCGCTGTGTCAGATTTTTTTTAAACGTTACGGAAAAAGCCTAACATTGCAATAATCTGAGACGGCGCTCAGACGTAAAAGTATTTCTCCGCCATGTTGGAGTCAACAGAAATACGAAATTACAACATAAATATTCCCTTACCTTTGATGATCTTTCATCAGAATGTAGTGCAAGGAGTCCTAGTTCCACAGTAAATCGTTGTTTTGTTCCATAATGTCCAATACTAGTGTCCAAGTAGCTGCATTTGCTATCACTTTCAGCTCACGTGCCCAAAAACTGACTGCTGGTCCAGGATAACTCGCACGAAAACTTCCAAAAGATATATTCCAATCGAATAAATCGAAGTTTATTCCATTCGAATAAACTGGTCAAACTAAGTAGAGAATCAATCTTCAGGATGTTATTATCATATATATCCAATAACGTTCCAACTGGATCATACGTTTTCAGCTGGAGCCAAATGGAACGGCGGTGGCAGCCACAGAGAAATGCGCAACAGGAAAATGGCATTCTGTCGGGACACTGACTATTTCCCCTCCCATTCGGTCAAAGTTCACAGCAAATGCTCCATTCCACTTTCTACTGAATGAGGACATCTAGTGGAAGGCGTAGGAAGTGCTACCAGATCCATATCTTTTTGGGAAAGGAGGGGGCGATGACGTCAAAGTTGCCCCACATTCAGAATTTCACTTCTTTTTTGGAAGATTGCCTGCCCTATGAGTTCTGTTATACTCACAGACATTATTCAAACAGTTTTAGAAACTTCAGAGTGTTTTCTATCCAATAGTAATAATAATATGCATATATTAGCAATCTAGGACAGAGTAGGATACAGTTCACTATGGGCACGCAATTCATCCAAAGTGAAAATACTGCCCCCTATCCTCAACAAGTTAAAGAGATACACATGTCCACTTCATAATAGAAGATATTTAGCTAGCATTGATGTTGTATTATTACGGTAATCTTTCGTTTAGCCCAGAAAACATTTAATACAGGTAACTGCCAAAATAAAGGACACACCAACATAGTGTCTTTATTGGGCATTGGGCCACCACAAGCTGCCAGAACAGCTTCAATGCGCCTTGGCATAGAGTCTACAAGTGTCTGAAACTCTGTTGGAGGGATTTGACTCCATTCTTCCACAAGAAATTCCATCATTTGGTGGTTTCTTGATGGCGGTGGAAAACGCTGTCTCAGGCACCGCACCAGAATGTCCTATAAGTATTCAGCTAAGTAGAGCTCTGTTGACTGAGACACACACGCTCTTTAAACCCCCTATGCTCCTATGAAACCCCTCTTTCAAAGTCACTGAGATCTCTTCTAGCCATGGTAGCCAAAATAATGGGCAACTTTCTACCCTTGACCCGATGCATGATGCGATTTTAATTGCTTAATTCATACAGGAAGTGTTTCCTTTATTTTGGCAATTACCTGATTGATAATCCTGAAAATCCCCGTATGATTTCATTGTAATTTAATAATACTGGTTACTATAGATATTCCCTTTCAGTAAACCAAAGACCTAGTCCCCGTAACGTGTATTGGTGGGTCTTTGTTAGCAAGCTAATTTATCAGACTGTGTTATATGGATAGCTCCTAGGAGCCCATCCAGTCAGTTTAGTATGAGATGGGTGCCTACTGTTTATCAGGAAAGCAGGTGTGACACGATGATATCAGCCATGCCACCACAATTGGATTTTTCATTAAGAGAAACAAAACAAACTGAGAGAGTGATTAAAGCATGTCCTCTTTCCCTAAACAGCTCATTACACACACACCTGCACATCAGGGAAATATCACACCCCACGGACCAATCAGAATAGGAAATCATACCATACTAGACAATCAAAATGCTGTTTCACTCACTTCCAGATGTTTATTTTACTGTAGCTACATGTTGTGTCCCTCTACAAAGAATGCAGACGTAATTTAGGCCTTGTGAATGGCAGACAATTTGGAGAAAGAAAGCCGGCCTGTAAAAGTAGTCTACATTTGGCTCTTAAGATACTCCATTTCATCATCAAATAGATTTTGGGCAATACTTCTGTGGTTAACACCCAGATATTCCGTTAGTGAAATAGATTCTTGCTTGAGGAAATGTAGTCCCTTAATCTATTCATTTAAAGGACATCAACTCCTCCATACAGATTTTTCAGATTTAAAAAAAAAAAATCCGCCAAACGAGTCAAGATATTTATTAGAACACCACTTGCAAATGGGCTTTATTCCCATGGGAAAAGCTAAGTGCCTCTTTCATGGCCAATCCGATGTATTATTTCATAAGTAACGAGTCCTTGAGAGCAGTAGACAACATGCATTATGTTGTAAACGCTGTCCAATTAAGAATGAAAAGTGGTTATTCTCTCTACATCTTTACAGAGAGTGAAAATGCAGGAATTAAAAAAGAGAGTGATGGTGATAAGAAAGAGAGAAAGTTAAGTGATAATTAGAGAGAATGAGTGAGTGAGTCATATATACTGTATCATTGTTTAGGGAGAGTGAATGAACACAGTGAGTTGGCCCTGTGCTACAGTAGGTGTGTCTGTGCCTCGGTAGTGTAGGCTAACCTGTGCTCTGTGTCTGTGCTCCAGGACTTGAGCAAACAGCTGGACGAGGTGACGCAGGATGCCGAGATCGTGGAGATCCGACAGAAGGAGGCTGAGTGCGAGCTGGAGGCCACCAGAGATCGTGTGCAGCAGCAGGCCACAGAGATCCTCCTCAAAGCCAGTGAGTTAGCATGCCACCCTCCTCCCCACCTCCTCTCTATTAAAGTTCTTAACCCTAGCGGTAAACGCTGCACTCTCCTTCTCTTCCCCTCGTCTCTCTTTCCCCCCTCCTCCCTCTGTTACTGGCAGTATACACCCTACTGCACTCTCTCCCTCCTCCTCTTTTATTTTCCTCCTCCTACTGACAGACTATGCACCTGCTTCTCCTCCTTCATGCTCTCTCTGTTACAACCCACAGTACTACACTAGCTGAAAAACACGAGTGAATAGTGGCCTAGTGCACTCTTGGTCCTACATGATTCCCACCAATATATTGAAGGGTTCGATCCCAGGCTGTGTCACAGCCGGCCGCGACCGGGAGACCCATGAGGCGACGCACAGTTGGCCCATTGTTGTCCGGGTTAGGGGAGGGTTCGGCCGGGCCGGGAAGTCGTTGTCCCATCGCGCTCTAGCGACTCCTGTGGCGGGCCGGATGCATGCATGCTGACAGGGTCACCAGGTGTACAGTATGGTGTTTCCTCCGACACATTGTTGTGGCTGGCTTCCGGGTTAAGCGAGCAGTGTGCCAAGAAACAGTGCGGGAGTTGCAGCGATGGGACAAGACTGTAACTACGTGGACTATGTATTTTTGTAAATAACAGCTGGTGCACAATATCTAAGGAAGTCTCGAGCTATTGCTCGCCTGAGGTAGAGTATCTTATGATAAACTATTTTTCGTAGCTGTTTACGTACCACCATAGTCTGAGGCTGACACTAAGCATTGAATGAGCTGTATTCCGCCGTAAGCAAACAAGAAAACGTTAACCCAGAGGCAACGCTCGTAGTAGCTGGGGACTTTAATGCAGGGAAATTTAAATCCGTTTGACCAAATTTCTATCAGCAAATGTGTTAAATGTGCAACCAGAGGGGGGAAAAAAACTCTGGACCACCTTTACTCCACACACAAAGATGCATACAAAGCTCTCCCTGGCCCTCCATTTGGCAAATCTGACCATAATTCTATCCTCCTGATTCCTGCTTAGAGGCAAAAATTAATGCAGGAAGCACCAGTGACTAGATCAATAAAAAAGTGGTCAGATGAAGCAGATGCTAAGCTACAGGACTGTTTTGCTAGCACAGACTGGAATATGTTCCGGGATTCCTCCGGTGGCATTGAGGAATACACCACATCAGTCATTGGCTTCATCAATAAGTGCATCGACGACGTCGTCCCCACAGTGACCGTACGTACATACCCCAACCAGAAGCTGTGGATTACAGGCAACATCCGCACTGAGCTAAAGGCTAGAAAAGGCCGCTTTCAAGGAGCTGGACTCCAACCCGGAAGCTTATAAGAAATCCCGCTATGCCCTCCGATGAACCATCAAACAGGCAAAGTGTCAATACTACAGGACTAAGATTGAATCGTACTAGACGGGCTCTGACGCTCATTGGATGTGGCAGCCGAGAGCTGCCCAGTGCGTACGAGCCTACCAGACGAGCTAAACTACTTTTATGCTCGCTTCGAGGCAAATAAAACTGAAACATTCATGAGAGCACCAGCTGTTCTGGAAGACTGTGATCACGCTCTCCGCAGCCGATGTGAGTAATACCTTTAAACAGGTCAACATTCACAAGGCCTTAGGGCCAGACGGATTACCAGGATGTGTACTGCAAGCATGCGCTGACCAACTGTCAAGTGTCTTCACTGACATTTTCAACCGTTCCCTGTCCGAGTCTGTAATACCAACATGTTTTAAGCAGACCACCATAGTTCCTGTGCCCAAGAACACTAAGGTAACCTGCCTAAATGTCTAGCACTCACGTCTGTAGCCATGAAGTGCTTCAAAAGGCTGGTCATGGCTCACAACACTACCATTATCCCAGGAACCCTAGACCCACTCCAATTTGCATACCACCCCAAAATATCCACAGATGATGCAATCTCTATTGCAATACACACTGCCCTTTCCCACCTGGATTAAAAGAACACCTATGTGAGAATACTATTCATTGACTACAGCTCAACGTTCAACACTGTAGTGCCCTGAAAGCTCATCAATAAGCTAAGGACCCTGGGACTAAACACCTCCCTCTGCAACTGGATCCTGGACTTCCTGACGGGCCGCCCACAGGTGGTAAGGGTAGATAACAACACATCCAACACAGGGGCCCCTCAGGGGTGCGTGCTCAGTCCACTCCTGTACTCCCTGTTCACTCATGACTGCATGGCCAGGCACGACTCCAACACCATCATTAACTTTGCCGATAACACAACAGTGGTAGGCCTGATCACCGACAACGATGAGAGAGCCTATAGGGAGGAGATCAGAAGCCTGGCTGTGTGGTGCCAGGACAACAACCTCTCCCTCAATGTGATCAAGACAAAGGAGAGGATTGTGGACAACAGGAAAAAGAGGACCGAGCACGCCCCTATTCTCATCGGCGGGTTTGCAGTGGAGCAGGTTGAGAGCTTTAAGTTCCTTGGTGTCCACATCACCAACAGACTAACGTGGTCCATGCACACCAAGACAGTCATGAAGAGGGCAACGACAAAACCTTTTCCCCCCAGGAGACTGAACAGATTTGGCATGGGTCCTCAGATCCTCAAAAGGTTCTACTGCTGCACCATCGAGAGCATCCTGACTGGTTGCATCACTGCCTGGTATGGCAACTGCTTGGCCTCCGACCGCAAGGCACTACAGAGGGTAGTGCATATGGCCCAGTACATCACTGGGGCCAAGCTTCCTGCCATCCAGGACCTCTATACCAGTCGGTGTCAGAGGAAGGCCCTAAAAATTGGCAAAGACTCCAGCCACCCAAGTCATAGACTGTTCTCTCTACTACCGCATGGCAAGTGGGACCGGAGCGCCAAGTCTGAGTCCAAGAGGCTTCTAAACTGCTTCTACCCCCAAGACATGACTCCTGAACACCTAATCAAATGGCTACCCAGACTATTTGCATTGCCCCCCCCTTTTAATCTCGCTATTGTTATTTTAATCTCGCTATTGTTATTTTTCCTTAATTACTTGTTGTTTTTATTTCTTTTTCTATCTGTATCTTTTTAAACTGTATTGTTGGTTAGGGGCTCGTAAGTAAGCATTTCACTCTAAGGTCTACTACACCTGTTGTATTCGGCGCATGTGTCTAATAAAATTGGATTTGATTTGGATATTACGAAAATGTACGAATTGGATATATATATATATAATATATAATATATATATATATATATATATATAAACATAAAATACGTTGTGGTATGGGCAGGTGTAAGCTACGGACAACGAACACAATTACATTTTATCAATGGCAATTTGAATGCACAAAATTACCATGACGAGGTCCTGAGGCCCATTTTGTTTTTAAAGGTATCTGCGACCAACAGATGCATATCTGTATTCCCAGTCATGTGAAATCCATATTTTAGGGCCTAATGAATTCATTTCATTTGACTCATATGAACTGTAACTCAGTGAAATCTTTGAAATTGTTTCATGTTGCGTCTATATTTTTTGTACAGTATAATAACACTGTCTGGCTGGACTGTTTCTCATTCTCCCTCTCTCTCCATCTCCCCTCCTTGCCAGGTCACATTGGCAGCCTGCAGGCCACTCAGATGACCCACGAGGCAGCCATCCGGGACCTGGAGTCTGAGAAGTCTCGTCTGAAGGACAAGGTGATCCGTCTAGAGGAGGAGCGCGGGGCCCTCCAGAACAAGACCCACGCACTAGATGACAGGCAGAGGCAACAGATTCTATCCCTGGAGAAGGTGAGTGTTCACTGTGGTGGAGAGAACTATATATCTGCCTCTCTGGATCCTTGAGTTGTTTGAGGACAGACTGTTATTCTGCACCAGCTCTTCCAATAAGGAAATAGCTGTTGCAGTGCCTAAATCCACTTCTCCATGTTTAATTCACAAAACTCAACATCTTGGGAAGTTACTAAAAATGGCGCTTTTGTTAACGTTTAGCTGAGTACTTTGATTTAGCAAAGACAACGTTTTTTTTTGTATAAATAGACATCAATTTTGCATCACAGTTTGCTTCGTTATATCTCAGCTATTAGCCATTTCTTCCAATATAGTCACCATTTTGCTCTAAGCCATGCTTTCTGGTTGTAAAATAGCATTTAACTTCAATTATTGATGTCAGAGTACACAACAACCCCAAAATATTTTACGACTAAGAATTTAGCTTGCTCCTTGGAAAGTCCCCCCTTGCTCTCAGGAGTTACAGAGCCCTGAAATTTGCATTGCCTCTGAACTCACAAAATGCTGCTGAGCGAGTCAAATTTGAACAACCTTTTAAAAAAGAACGTCTAAAAAGGTCACATTATTTACGAACCGTAGCTCAGAAGACAAACTGCAGTTCCCCTGTAAATGTCAAGCAAGATTTATATCCCATTCTGCATTTTCATTATGGTAAAATGCACCGTTGAATCTTTCACCATATGCCGTTCTGAATATGTAATATGCTCTCAAGACAGGGATAGTGTTGTGTTGACATTGGTGTGTCTTAATGACAATTCCCCCCAGTCACTTTCACTGCAATGCTGTAGCCTAAAAAACGGAGAGCGATGTGCTCACCTCTCCAGTTCCCAGGAAATCACTGTCCTGTTTCACATTACCATAGCCTTGAGTTAGGTGTTACGTTGACAACTTGATGGGAACGGAGGCGTGAGTACATTTTTCAGATCTACTGGGCTGCTGGCATTCTGAGAAGTGCGCCCCTCTCTCTCTCTCTCTCTCTCTCTCTCTCTCTCTCTCTCTCTCTCTGAATGTGTCAGAGTGGATTTGAAACATCTTTAGGCTGTCACCTTTTTGCCACAACAACACACCGACAGACAGCGAGACTGAAAAGCGGAGCAGCCGCTCATGTGTTACCTGTGTGTGACTGACTCAAATAGATGCTCACTCAAATTACCAAGGGAATGTAAATAAAACCGTAATGAGCTTAGCATTCTGCTCACAGCTGGTTTTAATTCAACTAAAATCAAGCGTCTTAGATAAACACATAGGGCTGACAGTCATGGTGTTGTCTCTGTGTGTGTTGTTCCACCAGACTCTACGGGAGGAGAAGCAGGTGTATGAGAAAGAGATGGTGAACATGCGTGCCAAATACGAGGACGACGCCGCCCACTTCAAAGAGTCACAGACCCGGGCGCTGGAGGAGCTGTCGAAAAAACACCGGACCACCCTGGAGAACACACAGACTACTGCCGAGAAGGAGAAGAGCCGGCTACTGGCCGTGAGTTACACACACACACACACACACACACACACACACACACACACACACACACACACACACACACACACACACACACACACACACACACACACACATAACCTCCAGTAACACAATACTGTACCTACGCAACACACACACACACTGCGGTGTAACTGCAGCTACACACTGCTGCAATGGGATGGGCTGAACATACACAGCAGTACACTGCATCTATGATCATTTCACCTCCAAACCTCCTTCTACACCGGATCCAACAGCAAGACTAAAACAGTAAGAATCATGTGTTGTCTCTCTTGTCCCGATGTGTGTTTTGTCCTAGCCTCGCGGGAGGCCTTTTGGTAGGCCATCATTGTAAATAAGAATTTGTTCTTAACTGACTTGCCTAGTGAAATAAATAAAAACTAAAGAACAACGGTTGAAACAATGATTGCCTGACACTAATTGAATGTGGGGATAAGAGAAAGGTCTATTCTGAGTCGGGACTGCTCCATACCCTCCTATTAGGAAAGAGGCCAGACCAATTTTGTGGACTCTAGTCACATGACTTGGGTTGAGTCTGACTCAAGTCACACATTTGATGACTTGTGACTCGACTTAAAAGAAAAGAACTTGAGACTTTATTTAGACTTGGAGCCTCAAGACTCGGGACTCGACTTTGAGTTAAGACTGATAGGTTTTGTAATGTTCTGTCACTCGTTTTGTGGCACAGAGTCTACATGGATTACTCTCCATGCAGCCAGAGACAGTAGCCGCAGCATCTCCCTTGCAAAAAAGCCTGCAACAGATTGGCTAGTAAAACGTACACTCGGCGCTCTTATTGGACCAGCAAACTGACAGTCAACACAGGTCGGGTGAAGATCTAGCGAACAGATTGCTGATTGGCTGTACACTTATAGGATAGGGTGCAGCGCAAACGTCAAAATATAGGGAGAAAGGATTGAAATAGGCTACGTGGCCTGCGTTCCACGCTTTGGAGTCAGAATGTTGAATAAGCGAAAAGGATTATTCCATGTATGCACGGTGTTGAAATATCATTAATAATCATTCAGTTTGATTAAGACGAATGTAGCAATGTATGTGGAAATGACCTTTTACATTGTAGAACCAGTGTGTGGATTGGTTGTAATTGCCAATTGGGTAATTGTATGGTCCTGAAAGAGTTCCTGTTAGACAGGTTCCATTTGGTTTTTCAACGGGAGGCTGTACAGTCTTGCCCTCTACCTGTGTCCGTTCAGATAGGACAGGTGGAGCCAGAGGCAGGTGCTATTTCTTTTTGGGATATTGCCTGTGTATATTTTGTTAATCTACTTGTATGTTTTGTGTGTTATGGCACTTTCACCATTGGATCACCAAGACCTGTAAATAAATCTACGCTCTGAGCACGTCAACCTGCCTTGCCTTTTGCTGATGTCACGCCCTTACGACTGATACAAGATCCCTATTTTTACAATGGGCTTATCAAAATGTCTTGTAGACAAAATATTGAAAAGGGCTGTCTGGTAGCCTCAATAAATAGACAAAGAGTTGTAGTCGAACAAATCGTTGCGCAAGACATGACTTGAAAACGTGTGACTCGACTTGACTCGCTCTTAGTAGGCACGACTTGGACTTGACTCGAGCCTTGACCCGTTCTACTCGAGACTCGACTTGAACCTCGGACCTTGTGACTTGAGAGTTGCTTGTGACTGTAATAATACTGACTTGGTCCCACCTCTGGTTTCAAGTTGGTGTTAATCAATCACACAGACACAAATTGCTGCTGGAACCAATGGAGAGAAAGAGAAAGAGTGGGGGAGAGAGAGTCATTACAATGGGCAGAACAGCCTCGCTTCCCTTCAAGCCCCTCCATGTCATTTGCATGCACGAATTCCAGGCTTCGCTTCTCTGATTTGGTTCTGCAGCTTGGCTGTCACTTGTTAAGGCAATCCCACGAGTGTTGAAAACAGCTCTGTGCTGGTGTACCTTTGAGTATCCTCAAGTGCTGCCTGCCATACACACAGAACAGAAGGACTGTTATTATGGATGGCTAGTGGTTTGAAATCACATGGAAACAGATTGGTTATAATGGTTGACAACAGCCCCATCAAAAACATTTCCTATTTCCTTGCTGTCTGACAGCAGTAATGTGTGCTTGTCACCAGTCTCCCTCAGCTTTTAGGGATGTGTTTTGCTCAGATCTAGGTCTTTCTCCCTTTCCATTCCATCTCTATATGAGAGCCCAGTGCTATCTGTCTCAGTAACTCCACTGGGTCTCAGTATCCCAGCCTGTGACTCTGTATCCCAGGCTGTGACTCTGTATCCCAGGCTGTGACTCTGTATCCCAGGCTGTGACTCTGTATCCCTGTATCCCCAGGCTGGGTCTCTGTATCCCAGGCTGTGACTCTGTATCCCAGGCTGTGACTCTGTATCCCAGGCTGTGACTCTGTATCCCAGGCTGTGACTCTGTATCCCAGGCTGGGTCTCTGTATCCCAGGCTGGGACTCTGTATCCCAGGCTGTGACTCTGTATCCCAGGCTGTGACTCTGTATCCCAGGCTGTGACTCTGTATCCCAGGCTGGGTCTCTGTATCCCAGGCTGTGACTCTGTATCCCAGGCTGTGACTCTGTATCCCAGGCTGTGACTCTGTATCCCAGGCTGTGACTCTGTATCCCAGGCTGTGACTCTGCATCCCAGGCTGTGACTCTGCATCCCAGGCTGTGACTCTGTATCCCAGGCTGTGACTCTGTATCCCAGGCTGTGACTCTGTATCCCTGTATCCCCAGGCTGGGTCTCTGTATCCCAGGCTGTGACTCTGTATCCCTGTATCCCCAGGCTGGGTCTCTGTATCCCAGGCTGTGACTCTGTATCCCAGGCTGTGACTCTGTATCCCTGTATCCCCAGGCTGGGTCTCTGTATCCCAGGCTGTGACTCTGTATCCCAGGCTGTAACTCTGTATCCCAGGCTGGGTCTCAGTATCCCATGACATTTTAATCCTAGTAAAAATGTCCTGTTTTAGGTAGAGGTCAACCAATTATGATTTTTCAACGCCAATACCGATACCGATTATTGGAGGACCAAAAAAAGCAGATACCGATTAATCGGCAGATTTTATTTATTTGTAATAATGACAATTACAACAATACTGAATGAACACTTATTTTAACTTAATATAATACATCAATAAAATCAATTTAGCCTCAAGTAAATAATGAAACATGTTCAATTTGGTTTAAATAATGCAAAAACAAGTGTTGGAGAAGAAAGTAAAAGTGCAATATGTGCTATGTAAGAAAGCTAACGTTTCAGTTCCTTGCTCAGAACATGAGAACATATGAAAGCTGGTGGTTCCTTTTTACATGAGTCTTCAATATTCCCAGGTAAGTTTTAGGTTGTAGTTATTATAGGACTATTTCCCTCTATACCATTTGTCTTTCAAATCAAATCAAATGTATTTATATAGCCCTTTGTACATCAGCTGATATCTAAGTGCTGTACAGAAACCCAGCCTAAAACCCCAAACAGCAAGCAATGCAGGTGTAGAATCACGGTGGCTAGGAAAAACTCCCTAGAAAGGCCAAAACCTAGGAAGAAACCTATAGGAAGAAACCTAGAGAGGAACCAGGCTATGAGGGGTGGCCAGTCCTCTTCTGGCTGTGCCAGGTGGAGATTATAACAGAACATGGCCAAGATGTTCAAATGTTCATAAATGACCAGCATATTCAAATAATAATAATCACAGGCAGAACAGTTGAAACTGGAGCAGCAGCACGGCCAGGTGGACTGGGGACAGCAAGGAGTCATCATGCCGGGTAGTCCTGAGACATGGTCCTAGGGCTCAGGTTCTCAGAGAGAGAAAGAAAGAAAGAGAGAATTAGAGAGAGCATACTTAAATTCACACAGGACACCGGATAAGACAGGAGAAGTACTCCAGATATAACAAACTGACCCTAGCCCCCCGACACAAACTACTGCAGCATAAATACTGTAGGCTGAGACAGGAGGGGTCAGGAGACACTGTGGCCCCCGGACAGGACGAAATAGGAAGGATAAACCCCACCCACTTTGCCAAAGCACAGCCCCCACACCACGAGAGGGATATCTTCAACCACCAACTTACCATCCTGAGACAAGGCCGAGTATAGCCTACAAAGATCTCCGCCACGGCACAACCCAAGGGGGGGCGCCAACCCAGACAGGAAGATCACGTCAGTGACTCAACTCACCCAAGTCACGCACCCCTCCTAGGGACGGCATGAAAGAGCACCAGTAAGCCAGTGACTCAGCCCCTGTAATAGGGTTAGAGGCAGAGAATCCCAGTGGAGAGAGGGGAACCGGCCAGGCAGAGACAGCAAGGGCGGTTCGTTGCTCCAGAGCCTTTCCGTTCACCTTCACACTCCTGGGCCAGACTACACTCAATCATATGACCCACTGAAGAGATGAGTCTTCAGTAAAGACTTAAAGGCTGAGACTGAGTTTGCATCTCTCACATGGGTAGGCAGACCATTCCATAAAAATGGAGCTCTGTAGGAGAAAGCCCTCATTATTTCATTAACCTTTGACTATTGGATATTCTTATAGGCACTTTAGAAAAAGTGTAACTCCCTGGGCTCGAACCAGCAACACAACGACAACAGCCACCCTCAAACCAGCGTTACCCATGCAGAGCAAGGGGAACAACTACTAGATGGCTCAGAGTGAGTGACGTTTGAAACGCTATTAGCGCGCGCTAACTAGCTAGCCATTTCACTTCAGTTACACCAGCCTCATCTTGGGAGTTGATAGGCTTGAAGTCATAAACAGTGCAATGCTTGACGCACAGCGAATAGCTGTTGGCAAAACACACGAAAGTGCTGTTTGAATGAATGTTCACGCGCCTGCTTCTGCCTACCACCGCTCAGTCAGATACTTAGATACTTGTATGCTCAGTCAGATTATATGCAACGCAGGACACGCTAGATAGTATCTAGTAATATCATCAACCATGTAGTTATCTAGTGATTATGATTGATTGTTTTTTATAAGATAGGTTTAATGCTAGCTAGCAACTTACCTGGCTTACTGCATTCGCGTAACAGGCAGTCTGCAACGAGAGAGAGGCAGGTCAAGAGGTTGCAAGATTGGATCCCCCGAGCTGACAAGGTGAAAATCTGTCGTTCTGCCCCTGAACGAGGCAGTTAACCCACCGCTCCTAGGCCGTCATTGAAACTAAGAATGTGTTCTTAACTGACTTGCCTAGTTAAATAAAGGTAAAATCAAATTAAAATAAATATAAATAATATTTAAAAATCGGCAAAGGCGCCCAAAAATACCGATTTCCAATTGTTATGAAAACTTGAAATCGGCCCTAATTAATCGGCCATTCCAATTAATCGGTCAACCTCTAGTCTTAGGTCAGTTAGGGTCATCCCTTTATTTTAAGAATGTGAAATGTCAGAATAATAGTAGGGAGAATTATTTATTTCAGTTTCAGCTCTTTCATCACATTCCCAGTGGGTCAGAAGTTGACATACACTCAATTAGTATTTGGTAGCATTGCCTATAAATTGTTTAACTTGGGCCAAACGTTTCAGGTAGCCTTCCACAAGCTTCCAACAATACGTTAGGGGAATTTTGGCCCATTCCTCCTGACAGAGCTGGTGTAATTGCGTCAGGTTTGTAGGCCTCCTTGCTCGCACACACTTTGTCAGTTTTGCCCACACATTTTCTATTGGATTGAAGTCAGGGCTTTGTGATGGCCACTCCAATACCTTGATTTTGTTGTCCTTAAGCCATTTTCCCACAACTTTGCAAGTATGCTTGGGGTCATTGTCCATTTGGAAGACCCATTTGATACCAAGCTTTAACTTGCTGACTGATGTCTTGACATGTTGCTTCAATATATCCACATAATTTCCCCCCCCCCCTCATGATGCCATCTATTTTGTGAAGTGCACCAGTCCCTCCTGCAGCAAAGCACCCCACAACATGATGCTGCCACCCCCATGCTTCATGGGTGGGATGGTGTTCTTCAGCTTGCAAACATAACGATGGTCATTATGGCCAACAGTTCTATTTTTGTTTCATCAGACCAGAGGACATTTCTCCAAAAAGTATGATATTTGTCCCCATGTGCAGTTGCAAACCAGTCTGGATTTTTTTATGGCGGTTTTGAAGCAGTGGCTTCTTCCTTGCTGAGCCGCCTTTCAGGTTATGTCGATATAGGACTTGTTTTACTGTGGATATAGATACTTTTGTACCTGTTTCATCCAGCATCTTCGCAGGGTCCTTTGCTGTTGTTCTGGGATTGATTTTCACTTTTCGCACCAAAGTACGTTCATCTCTAGGAGACAGAACGCGTCTTGTTCCTGAGCGGTATGACGGATGCGTGGTCCCATGGTGTTTATACTTGCATACTATTATTTGATGAACGTAGTACCTTCAGGCATTTGGAAATTGCTCCCAAGGATGAACCAGACTTGTGGAGGTCTACAATTTCTTTCCTGAGGTCTTGGCTGATTTCTTTTGATTTTCCCATGATGTCAAGCAAAGAGCCACTGAGTTTGAAGGTAGTACATGAAATACATACAAAAATACAGGTACACCTCCAATAGACTCAAAAGATGCTTCTAAAGCCATGACATCATTTTCTGTAATTTTCCAAGCTGTTTAAAGGCACAATCAACTTAGTGTATGTAAACTTCTGACCCACTGGAATTGTGATACAGTGAAATAATCCGTCTGTAAACAATTGTTGGAACAATTACTTGTGTCATGCACAAAGTAGATGTCCTAACTGACTTGCCAAAACTATAGTTTATTAACCAGAAATTTGTGGAGAGGTTGAAAAACAAGTTTTAATGACTCCAACCTATGTGTATGTAAACTTCTGACTTCAACTGTATATATACTAGGCTGTGTCTGTGTCTCAATCCAGACTATTCTCTCTGTGTGTGTCAGGGTCCAGAGCTCTGCTGCCTCAGTTCCAGTCCTGCAGGAGGACAGGGTGGCGGCAGAGCAGGTAGTGGCTTTGTATCTGGCCTAGCACCCACGCCTCATTTACCACTACAATGAGAACTCATCTCCCCACCCTGCCCCCGCTTTGCGCTACCCAACCACTCAGACACACACAGCACCAGAACCGGCATCAGCCTGCGCCGAGGTGTT
This sequence comes from Oncorhynchus masou masou, assembly GCF_036934945.1. Taxonomy (NCBI): domain Eukaryota; kingdom Metazoa; phylum Chordata; class Actinopteri; order Salmoniformes; family Salmonidae; genus Oncorhynchus; species Oncorhynchus masou. The sequence goes on from NC_088227.1 coordinate 17,249,962, forward strand.
GGAGACGGCTGACATGCACCCTCACACATCCATTCTGCACCTCACTACAGTAAAACCCGCTCTGACTCCATGGAACACTGAGAAGCGTTTCTATCTGCTTGAAAACATCTGCCACACTGACATGACTAAACTGTCTGTTTTGATAACATATGAAATGAAATGACTCAGAAGACATGCACGATTGACTCAGCCAAAAATGAAATCTGTCATCTTTTTGCTTCTCGGCCCCCGAGACTGCCAAAGGCTTCAGTCAACTCATCCCCCTCCAACATGTTTGTATTATTTCGTGTTTTCGTCATTTAAAAAAACGTCCACATAACAGATATTGGGTTGAGCCGCTGTAATTAGGCTTGTTCATATCAGGTCTGGCCAACCTAACACCATTGTTTAGAGTTAAAGCCTTTTCAGCTCAGAAAAACAAGACTTTCTGTACTGGCCCATGATGGCTGCTTGAAGGGAGGGAAGATGGGAAAGACCACTCTTCTCAGAGAGTTTGAAGGATGACAGAGGCTCTCCTCAGACACATTGGAAAGTGTGTGTGTGTGTGTGTGTGTGTGTGTGTGTGTGTGTGTGTGTGTGTGTGTGTGTGTGTGTGTGTGTGTGTGTGTGTGTGTGTGTGTGTGTGTGTGTGTGTGTGTGTGTGTGTGTGTGTGTTTTCGGGCACACAAATCAGCCTGGTCATTCTACATTGTCAACAGATTTGCCAGTGGCAGCTCACATCTCCCTGTTTAGCCGTATTGTTTTAAATAGGGGGAAATGGAGGTAGCAACCCCTTTTGTTCCTCCACCAGGATAGTATTTGAGCTCCTGGAGTCTAATTTGCATAAGCCCATAGTAGAGGAAGATAGACACCCTCACCGGGTGCTTCGGCTGCTTCCCAGGAACCTTATCTCAGGGAGACAAATGTCGCTCGCTCTGCTCTGTCAGGACCAAGGTGGAGGTCTCCGAGACAGAACGGAGAAATGCTTTATTGTCATTGATTAGACTAGCGCCCAGAGAGAAAAAGACAGAGAGCGAGCCTCGGCAACTATATCACCTGCACTGCTGCTTATCATATCCTCTCCGCTCCTCACGCTCCCCAACAGAGATGCAGGACAGGGTGAGAGCGAGCGGATAGATCATGTAGGAGAGGGCTTATGTTTGTGCGCCGGTGAGTCAGAGTCACAAATAGCAGTTTGACGAGTCGACGCGTCGGCTGACATCCTATTTTGGGCGGACTACCTGAGGCTCTTCCTCTTCTTCCCTCTACGCACAGCACAGCAAGAGGAGGAGGAAGGAAAGACAATTTGTCATCCTTCTGTCCCAAGACGTGGTCATGAGTCACCTCCTTGGCTGGCATCGCCAAGGTGTGGGAAGGACCTTTACTGTTGACACTGTGGTAGAACTAGTGACTAGTCAAACTACCATGGGCGGCTGACAGCGTAGACTTAGTGTGGCACAAACTTTTAGCCGTTTTAAAGAGTATGCACTATTCCAGAACTGTGAACTCAGTGACTTTGCTTCAAAGCCCCCCCCCCCACACACACACACATCAGACTGTTAAACAGCCACCACTAACATTGAGTGGCTGCTGCCAACACACGGACTCAACTCCAGCCACTTTAATAATGGGAATTGATGTAAAATATATCACTAGCCACTTTAAACAATGCTACTTAATATAATGTTTACATACCCTACATTATTTATCTCGTATGTATACGTATATACTGTACTCTATATCATCTACTGCATCTGTATGTAATACATGTATCACTAGCCACTTTAAACTATGCCACTTTGTTTATATACTCATCTCATATGTATATACTGTACTCAATACCATCTACTGCATCTTGCCTATGCCTTTCTGTACCATCACGCATTCATATATATTTATGTACATCTTCTTTATCCCTTTACACTTGTGTGTATAAGGTAGTAGTTTTGGAATTGTTAGCTAGATTACTCGTTGGTTATTACTGCATTGTCGGAACTAGAAGCACAAGCATTTTCCTACACTCGCATTAACATCTGCCAACCATGTGTATGTGACAAAATAAAATGTGATTTGATTTTGATTTGACACACACACACACACACACACACACACACACACACACACACACACACACACACACACACACACACACACACACACACACACACACACACACACACACACACACACACACACACACACACAGTGGGAAAAAAATAGGGGAAGACGCTAATGAGATTAACGGTCTAATGTATTGACTCTTGTTTTGGAGGGATGGTATCATGCAAAATAGATAAGCTCCTATTTGCATATGAGTGTGCTCTGGAAGATGAGAGCTCTAAATCATGTACTCTTCAACCACACATACTGTACATAAAGTGTGCAGAGCAGTTCTCTCTGAATAAGGTGGAACTATATATTATTCAGTTAGCTCTACTTAGTGCACCATGCTGACAAGTCTGCTGCTCATGCAGATAGATACTGCCTTTTGAGATCGCACTTTTAAGTATCTTGTCTATTTCATATTCTGTGTGATATGTATTCTTCCCAGTTTTTGGTCATGGGAAAGCATTAAAGGGACTTGTAAATGAATCATATGTACCCATTAATTCTGGAAGAATATAACGTATCAATGCCTCCGGAGCTTAGTTCAACTGTCACACCCCATCAGACCCCAAAATATAAGCAACAAGGTAAAGGTGAACAAACTCTGTATGGCCTCCAACCATGGTTAAACTGTCATTTTGATATCATGGGTAGTCAGTTCATGCATCCATAGCTCTATGCATTTGAGAGTGGTTACATTTCTTCAGCCCCATCCCTCAGATTTTTACAGAAACAGTGGCGGGGAGGGTGCTTTGTGATTGTTTCAACCGCGGATTGCCTCCTTAAGAGAAGATACTGAGGCAAAGGATCATGTATTATCAATCACCATCTGTATCAGAGGAAGTTAATATTGGAGCGGACAAGGTTCACACAGTAGTCTGAGTCACTAGTCGTCTCAATACATTTCCTATTTATTTGGCAGTCATTGATTTAGCTTCTTGGCGTCTTTACGGAGTGCTATACCAGTAATGTAAGCATGAAAGTGATCAAGTATTCTGCTTTGTAAATGATGTAGGCTCATATGAAGTGTTTTCAATGATGTCCACAGTCGAATGTTCAGCGCTGACAGTAACAGACGCAGAGCTGTTGAGAATTTCACAAGCGAATCGTCGTCTGGTGCAGTAATTACATTTCCATGCCTGGTGAAAAAAAGTTGCCACTGCGCACTTCTTCCATCTCCAGAGGCTTGTCTTCCTATGGTGATGTCTACTTATCATACTGTCACTGGGGTGTCATCCACTGACACGAATATCCTGCAATGGGAGTGAAATGGTAGACTAGACATCTAACCCGTATCAGGAATGTCTGACGGCCGCATTTACTCCGTGATATCTCACCGTCACAGCGAGAAGTCTTTTCTACCCCCGGAAAATTGAGTTCCAGAATGTGACATTGCCATTATCAGTGAAACTCTGCATAATTTATTTGATTTAACAGACATCCTTGTTCTGGGTGCCTGATGTTGCGTACAGCACCAGTCAAAAGTTTGGACACACTATGCCAAGAGTGTGCAACGCTGTCATCAAGGCATCAAGGGTGGCTACTTTGAAGAATCTTAAATATAAAATATATTTTGATTTGTTTAACACTTTTTGGGGGTTACTAAATGTGTTATTTCATAGTTTTGATGTCTTCACTATTATTCAACAATGTAGAATTATTAAAAATAATTTAAAGAAAAACCGTTGAATGAGTAGGTGTGTCCAAACTTTGGACTGGCACGGTGTATAATGAACTCACGTCATCTCTTTTCCCAACAGGACAGTAGCCCTTTCCTGCAGTCAATGGGTGACTCATGGGTGACAGTCAATGGGTGGCTCATGGGTGACAGTCAATGGGTGGCTCATAGGTGACAGTCAATGGGTGACTCATGGGTGACAGTCAATGGGTGACTCATGGGTGACAGTCAATGGGTGACCCATGAGTGACAGTCAATGGGTGACTCATGAGTGACAGTCAATGGGCGACTCATGGGTGGAATGTTATTAATATTTATTATTAAGATCATTAAAAATATATATATTGAAAATGTGGTGTTTCTATGTCAAACCGTTTGTTATATATATCTTCTGTGATGTATATAAAGTGTGATATTGGGATGCAAACTCAAAAAAGTCTTATTTTGTTAAGCCCATAACCATGTGTGTGAGATGTATACTTTTGTTTCAAGGTAGATATGTTTAAGACTACCAAGTAACACTCTGTGTGACCCTGATTTAGCCCACTGCAGTAAAAGGTTAGCCACCTACCCAGGGGTACAACATGAATGTGTCACTTGGGATTGGAGCATACACACACACAGACACACACAGTCTCCTAAATTATTACAGCTCCCAAGCCCTTCTGAGTCCATATTACACAAGATTGTTTTACACGGATGCTGACAAAACTCTTAGTAGTGTGTAAATGTGAATAATACCAACCATTATCCATTCATGTACTAGTGAATCCTTTTACTCTGGCTTTGATTTTCTTCTAAAAGCAGTTATTGCAGCCATATTTAAATTCATAAAAATACTCTGATTAGCCCTGTAATGGTTATTGTGCTGGTATTATTATAACAGAGTCTTTGGGGTTTGTCTACAGGAAATGGAGCAGCAGTTTGAGAGGGAGAGGCTCTCATTGGAGGAGCAGGAGAACCATCTCAGACAGCAACTGGACAGCCTGAAGGAGGAGCTCGCCAGCAAACTTGAACAAGCCAATCAGGAGGTCAGTCAGGAGCCACCCAATCTATCAGATCTCTCCTCTTGCTCCTCTCATTTTGTCATGGCCATTTGTTGTGGTCGTCCGGACAAACTGGAGTAGATTCAAGTTTGCTGCTGTCAAGAGCAGGTGATAAAAAATGTCTCGGCTCATTTGAGGTGCAGATTCCACACTCATATCTATGACAAAAGGGAATGTCTTTTACTACCAGGTCATTAGAAAGGGAGATTTCACTGAAAAACTATATTTTGGTATTTGTTTTCATTAGTCCACTGTTAATAAAGTCCCAAAATGTTTTGCATGTCAGCATTCAAATTATCAAGACATCATCATGACATGGCTGGTGACAATTATGCTTTCCCTTTTACTGCTGTTTTTAAAGCCTGTCTGAGATGTATGATCGATCTGTCCGTTCTGTGTACAGGTGTTGCGCCTGCAGGAGCTGGTGAAGGAGGGTGAGCAGGGTATGGGTACAGCAGAGGGACACATCACCAGCCTGAAGGAGGCCCAGGACAAACTAGCGGAGGAGCTGGACGCTACCAGGGCCAGACTGAGAGAGACCAGCAACCTGCTGACCGCCCTGCAGGTGAGAGCACCAACAATGCATACATGCATACACACACACATTCTCCCCTGGGCCCTGTGTGGTTCTCCTCATCAGGGAGGCATTGGAGAATCCATCAGCAAACCCTAATGAATTCCCTTCCCCATTCACTCTTCTGACTGAGGATTTATTCATTGTACATCATGTTTATTTATGGGGGGGTAATAAACTTGATCTGTACTGAATTGATCTCCTAGCCTTGAGTCTGTTCCCAGACGAAATCCATCACATCCACCTGCTTTGTCCCAGATTCCAATTCTTGACATGCCAAGCAGACTATCCAGCAGCTTTGGATTGGCATACCTAATCAGACTCCGACTCTGAATTATGTTCTCATCTTTAAGGAGCCCATATGGCATTGGCAGTTCATTAGAAGGCTGCTCTTCAGACTGGCTCTCCCATGCCTTTGACCTTCTGTGGCTCCTCTCCCTCTCTACTCTCTCCGTTCCCTCTCTCCCTCTTTGCCCCCTCTCTCTCATCTCTCTGGGCCTGTATAATGAAGCAGACTCTAGTCTGGATGTCATGGGAAGTGTGGAGCAATGAGAATTGATGGCTGTGGAGCCGAGTTCCTCTTTTGTTGAGTCCTGTCCATAGAGGTTTAGATCCCATGCTCAGTTGTCTTGTTTATCACGAGGGCTAATATCACAAATCCTTTCTTTCTTCCCCTCTCTCTCTCTCTCTCTCTTTCAGGGAGAGATGGAGGCCCAGAAGAAGCAGCACGAGGCTAAAGTCATTACCACTAAAGAGGACGAGAAACTCAAGATGGACAAGATGGCGCTGGAACTGGAGCTCAAGTGGACCGAGACGTTAAGGTGTGTATGTGTGTGTCCTTGGCCCCGGGGTGGATTTGATGAGATGTGCCAGGGATGGCGATGGACAGGGTGAGTGAAAGAGTTTGGCTTGGAGTAATTGAAAGTCACATTGAGGCGAGTGCCACCATGATACACCATGGTAATGATACTAGTCCAGGCCCGGTCCCTGATCCCAGCCCAGAAAGAGGTCCTCCTCTCCCTGGCTCTGAGGATTATGAACGGATGGCTTCATTTAGAAAGAGCCGGCGCTGCACCACAGATTATAACCACTGGAATGACCATTGGAATTATCTTCAGAGGGCTCAAATCCACACATTTCAAAAGAGTAATAAGTGAACACTGTACTGTAATACTGGAGCTAGCTTGGTCCCACATTATGTGCACATGAAAGAGGAGTGGGAGGATAGGTCCCGTGAGAAATCAGACTGCCCCAAAATATTTCTCTCTCTCTTTTCTTTTAAAGAGTTCATTTCCCACAACATTTGTTCAGCCAATGCCCTCGCTTATCTCCAAATGGGCTACTCTGCTGAAGCAATGGCGGGTGTTCACCAAGCGAGCAGACCGAGCATCTCACTGCCGCCGCCGCTGCTGCTGCCTGTTCTGGCTCAAAGGAGAAAGACAGGATGGTAATGAGGTCCATATGAGATATGGATTTGAGCCCGATTAACAAGGAGGCCCTGACAAGCCACTGCCTATGAATTTCAAGTGGAAAAGGGTTTTGTTGTCACATTTGAATCTCAATGCCTTTACAGTAGGGACATGTGAATCAGGGTGTGAACAGACCTGCAGCTCAAAGATTTGAGACTGGGGAAGAGGAGGAAGATCATCCCAGCTCATCAGACAGAGTCCAATTAGTGTCTGTCTCCCTTGCTGGGGTCAATTAATGTCTTAATACAGTATTAGGGATTCCTGATTACCAGGAAGGCTCTGCTACACATGGAGTTCTATAATAACACCATCCAGACAGGCATTGGCTCAAAGTTCTCTGTCCTTTTCTTCATCTCTTGTACCGTAATTACGTTTAATTGACCCTCCTCTCTCAATGTTCATCTTTCACAATTGCATTCCCTTTCAGCCCCTTTTCATTTTGACCCTATGAATTGGAATTTATACGTTGCGTTCTGAGAATTTGACATGCTCTGTAATTCTGACAGCATTTTGGTGTTTTAAGTCATGTCAGGCAGTAATTTAAAAAAAGACATCATTGAAGACAGCGTATGCTTCTCCTTCTTCTTTAGTAAAGCATAATGCAAATAGCAACCTCCGGGGTTCTGATTGTACTTCTGTGTTTCTGTACAGAACCTTGTTGTGCCCTTTCACACCACTGTCACTGAATAGTATTATTGTTTTCTGTTGTTACTGTCTGCGGTTATTCAACTCAACTTCACCTCTCCAGTTCATTGAGTTTGTCTGCGGTCTTGCCCTCATTTCTTCTTATCACCATGTATAACTCGAGCCAACAGGCCACTCAGAATGAAAGCGAGCGAGAAAGAGAGATGAAAGAAGAGAGAGAGAGAAAGAGGCAAATGAAGAGGGAGAGATATTCACGTCTCCCTCTTACCGTCCTCTGTTCGAGGCTCTTCTCTTTCATCTCCTGCGACGGCCTGTCAGAAACATCTCTCCTCCTGCTCCTCACAGGGAGCTAGACTGGTGATGTGGAGGGAGATGCAGAGATACCAGAGCCCCTACCCACATTAAAGCCTCCTGCAATGTTTACCTTACGTAATGGTGGGCTTGAACATGAACAGCATTTGCAAGCGGAACAATCCAGTTGGGCAGCACCACCACACTGCACCGCAGTGCCTTTGACAGCCTTTCAAGTGCCTCAACCGCAAGAGATGCATGTGTGTCATCTGGCACACCGGCACAGCCAACACACATACACAGAGAATGCGCACACACAAGGGGACCGAGAATAATTGAACAGAGCTGGCTTGGCTTGTGCTGAGAGAGATAGACATCTAAGATCCACTATTTCAGGCAGATAGAATATAAGAGGAGGCTCCTTTACTGAGTGTTTCCATGCGGTGTTGTCAGAACCGGGTATAATGAACTTCAGGAGAGATTTACCTCAGAGTCAAACTAAGCCTTTGTGAGAGATGCCTGGCGTCGATGTGCGCCAGAAGATGGGGAAAGAAACCATGTTGCTGTTTAGACAGCGAGTTGATGGCGTCCATTTGTGGCCGTCTGCCTGTCCTCTCTGCTGCTGTCTGATGTTGACTGAAAGCTTTGATCTTAACGGGGCCGTCTGATGTACACACATGCCTCCTTCCTTCTCGCTACATCCTCCTTCATTATCCTTCCTCCCTTCTTCTCCGTCCTTCATTCTCCGTCCTCCATGCTGCCTACCTAGTCTACACACTCACCCCCTTCCTCCCATCTCCTCCACTCACCAGGTGCTGAGTGCCCTCCTAGGTAGTTAGCCAGATTGGGGGGGGGGGGGGGGCTAGAGTATGAATATGAGGCCCTCTACAATATGAAGATGCTGCGAGCTGTGTGTCTGTCTGATGAGATGAGGTTCAACACCCTCTTTTACAGCAGTGTCGCAGGGCTAAACCGTGGCACGCACTCACCCTGACGCTCATCTGCTTGTAGGGAACGGCGAAAACACTGTCAGCGCCACACGTTTAACGACGCCATTCTCTGCTAAATAACGATTAACATGCAAGTCTGTGTAGCCGCCGCTAAACGCGTGGGCATTGAGTAGCGCTGACACGGCGAGGTGGGAGGCGTTTGCATGGCGCAGTGGGGAATCGTACACTCTGCTCCGCTCCCAAGGATGTGGACTCTGAACACCCCCGGAGCTCCGACAGACAGCGGCTCGCTGGAAATGTTCAGCAATTACAGGACATACTGTTATCCTCTTAGAAAACCTCCGTCCCAGGCTGCGCTGTGTACCGACCGACGCATGCATTAACATCGACATACTGTATCAGATGGATGGGAGTGTCAGCCCCAATCTCTCTTCTCTCTAATGATTGGCTGTCTGCGCAGTCTGCTCTGGAGCAAAGTGCAGATGCATTCTGTTTATGAAATATGCACACAACGGCAGATTTTCCTAACAAATGTTTAATGTTGGTCTGTGTTGCGTTGTTCGTCCTAATGAGAAGTGGCGTTGGTAAAAGGGTCTTATCACAGCCACATACAGTATAACATATTTACTAGATGGTCTTTTCATGCATGTGCTCTTGCAAGCATGACTTGCATGATAATAATAATTATTTGTCAACGTAATACTAACCCTAGTTAAAACAGGTTTCTGCTGCATATGGTTTGCAGAATGAATGACAATATATTACTAGTACATTAATGCTACTACTATATATTACTACATGGAATTATTTAAAAAATGGTTTGCTTTGTTGCGTTATGTTGATCCCCTGACCCCTGTGTGATTTTTTTGTCTTCTGTATACTTCATCTAATGGTAATTGTGTGCATTTGGTGTGTGTCCACAGGCAGGAGTGTAAGAAGCTACGTGAGGAGCTAAGAGAGGATCATGAGGATGACAAGCGGGCAGCCCTCTCCCAGCTGGCCCAGAACAAGGAGCAGGAGCTGGGCAGTGCCCGCGAGAGCTGGCAGAGGAAGGTGGAGGACCTACTGGAGCAGGTAAGAGACAGTCCACCCTCACCCTGCTGCACCACACTACAGCTGGTCCCTGTGATATATGTTGTTCTCGGGTCCAAAAAGTTGAACCCATTATGAAATGGACCCAGTGCTTTCCTCCCCAGATCCTACCCGAATAAATAAATGTCAAAAATATATGGACCAGAGGACAACCCGGACCTGGCCCCGTATAGAGCCTTTTCGTGTCCAGACTCGGTCTGATCCAGTCCGAGTGAGGGAAGCAGCAGATAATTTAAAAAATGTACTACGTTAACTGAAGCTGTTTATGCAGGCACTGGGGGAGGGGGAGGGGGGAGAGGAATGAAGGAGCAGCAAGCGGGGCAGGGGTTGTGTGTGTGTTTTATATGTGGCTGAATGGCACGAAGAGAGAGACCGCAGCAACCAAGCCAACTTGTGCTACTTACTAACTTTTAGCTGCCAAAGCTAGGTTATTTATCAACCAATCTGATTACATAGCACCTGTTTTGACTGCATCAAACCATGAAGAGAAGCTAGCTAGTTAAGCTAGTTGGGTTGGCTAATTGAGGCTACTTGTGTGCCGCACCATGGGCCTCCCGGTCGCAGCCGGCTCGAACCCAGAATCTCTGGTGGCACAGCTCGCACTGCTATGCAGTGCCTTAGACCACTGCACCACCCGGGAGGCTACACGTTTTAACTTTTAATTCCGTCATTTTAGTTTCATCTTCCATTGATCTCTTAACTTGCTTGCCACCGCACACACAGAGCCAGAGGCTAGTGCCCCTTTGATGACTTGTGATTGGCTACATACGCCACAATCTATCTATCTATCTATCTACTGCAGCAGTAACGTTCAGTTCTGTAATTATAATTACACATACCCGAGACCCGTGACAATCAAATCCACTCCGACCTAGATCTGAGAGTCAACTACAGAATTTTGGATCCGACCCGGTTGGGTCACGGGTTTTCGGCTGGACCTGTGAAGACCTTGACTGTGATATACACAGCGTACTCTGCCCCATGTCAACATTATGACTGGGCTCCAGGATACATGGAGAGCAAAAGAACTACGTAATTTGTCTGTTCACTAGTCCCATCAATGCAAAAGTTTTGTTGAGCTGGGATTTATATAGGGATTCCGTGACTACTTTACATACTGTAAGGTAAAGAGCGCATAGGTTATACATTTTCACCACTTAACCCAAAATATAATGAAACATTTTGGAAGTGTATGTCATACCATATTAAATTGTCCACTTCCAAACGTCCATGAATAGGTGAGAGGAGAATGCTCAGGGCCTCACTGTACACATGCAGATACCAGCCATGACAAGGAAAGACTGCTGCGAAGCCTGTTCTGTTACTTAGCTGTAACTCCCACCGCAGCTATAGCTAGCACTGTCACTCACACAAAGTGTATGAAGATAAAAACATGGTGAATTTATTGGATATCTATTCAAATTATGACATTTGAAGTCTTCCCAAAATGGCACTGGCAGCCCTGTGAAGGGGACTGAATGGGCCAATCAAATCGAATTAAAAACGAAAACTTTTAATGCACTTCTACTTGCTAATTGCATTAACATTCAGGTCATTTCACAGATAATAATTAGGTTTGGCAGTAGAAAGTCATTTCATTTTTTTTTTTACTGAACTGAGATATCACCATATTTCACAGTGTCTTGTCATCCATTCAAACATTGAAATAGGCAGTGCTGCTCATCTTTTCCTGTTGTTTTCAATCACCTAGAGAAAAAGGGCTCCTCTGTCCTCACCAACGTGGCTATCCCTCATGATACTCCAACCACTCCCTGACAAAGAGCTACCCTAACCTGGCCTCCCTCCCCTCTGCACCTTTTATATATTTTTTGCCTTTATTTTGACATTGTTGACTCCTGAATGTTTCCCTGTGTTCCTGTGTATTTTGTTCACACCCATAGCGCCACTCAGCTCAGTGAAGCTTAACATAAGTCAATCATGTAAGCATGAAACACACTGAAAATCTCACTGCCGATAGACTCCCAATAAGTTCTTATCACAGTGGGAGGCTGTTCCTTCTCTTGCTCGACCAAGCGATAGATGCTGCGTGCCAATCCGGTAGCGACGAACCTACGGATTCAAGTTGTAGAATCGCTATGCTTGTCAGTGGTCTACAACTTGACTTTGAGCCAATCAGAGAGCACGACCCCCAAGAGGGGAGCCAACAAAAAAAAATGGAAAAAGAGGGCATTTCCTCCGTACATCTACGGATGAGCCAGTCACACTTTATATGCAATGTAGGCTATGGGATGGTAACTAGCTAAGTGCACAGACGCAATGCACACAAAACTAAGCACTTCCTCCAAGCTAGATTTAGAATTAAATCAACGTGTGTGTGTGTGGTTTCTCTCTTCACTTCTTGTCTCTATACTGAGAGGGTTGTTATAGAACCACTGTGACTGGTTGCTACTGCAGTGAACTAACGTCACCCAGTTCCCAGGCAACACGCATGAAACACTGATTACCTAAATCTGCCTTCTTCTGAAAATTGATATTCTCTTTCTGCTCTGTAACTGACTCTTGCTGCACTTCCCACTGGAGTGTTTTCCTCTTCCTGACACTGTGAAAGGTGTATATTTCTGTTATTTTGATGAGACAGAATTACAGCCTCTCTGAGTGGCGTGTGATTTACTGTACCTCCTGCTCTCTTTGTTGTGCCATAATAACCACATCTGAGTCGCCTCTGAGTTAGGAATGTTGCTGTTTGCGCTCAGGTCCCAATGGAAGGCATTCAGCAGCCTCTTATCCCTCTACACAAGTGGTTGCGATTCTATCAGGGATGACGAGTAGTGCCATTTTGATAGTAGTCACACATTTTGCCCTGCAGCAGATGACTCTGATAATAAGTCTGGCACACAGTGAGCATTACAGCTATACAGATCCTGTGTGTCGCCTCTTGTTCACTCCAAGGTATTGATTCTAAGGGAGGTGTGAATGTCTTCTGTCAATGGCCCCACTTTAGTGTCAGCTGCACCTCTAAAACCCACTCGTCCCTCTCTGGCATGAACCCACAGACACGTCCACTGACTCCACTTAGATCACTGCAGTCTGTCTTGCCATGTCCACAGTATCACTGTGTTATGTTCCGCCCAGAGCCAAACCAATACACGTCACTGCATTATTACATTGATAATGCACTGTGCACTCCATACTGTTTGTTGTCCACATTTTTTATTACGCAGATGCTGGAAAAATCTATGCATATGGGGGGGGGGGGGGCATTCTAACTCTGAGCTCCTACTTAACGGTGTAGCTCCAGATGCTTCCGTACAGCAAGCAGCAGAGTCAGGGTGACTTATGGAGGTGTCACCACCCTGGATCTTTTCCTCGCACACGTTCCACCTGTCCTGCTTAGGGCCCGGTCGGTCTCATTATTCACAGTAATAATACTCTGTAGTAATAGGCTGTAACTCCTAATGAGGCCTGGCTGATTAATGTGGAGTGACTGAGTTCTCATGTTGATCACACACTGAGCTGTTGATCACACGTACACAACAGTACGTGTAGGGTGCCGCCAAACGTTGCAAAGCAGCAGTGGCGTAAAGTACAGTGGGGCAAGAAAGTATTTAGTCAGCCACCAATTGTGCAAGTTCTCCCACTTAAAAAGATGAGAGAGGCCTATAATTTTCATCATAGGTACACTTCAACTATGACAGACAAAATGAGAAAAAGAAATCCAGAAAATCACATTGTAGGATTTTTAATGAATTTATTTGCAAATTATGGTGGAAAATAAGTATTTGATCACCTACAAACAAGCAAGATTTCTGGCTCTCACAGACCTGTAACTTCTTCTTTAAGAGGCTCCTCTGTCCTCCACTCGTTACCTGTATTAATGGCACCTGTTTGAAGTTGTTATCAGTATAAAAGACACTGTCTACTACCTCAAACAGTCACACTCCAAACTCCACTATGGCCAAGACCAAAGAGCTGTCAAAGGACACCAGAAACAAAATTGTAGACCTGCACCAGGCTGGGAAGACTGAATCTGCAATAGGTAAGCAGCTTGGTTTGAAGAAATCAACTGTGGGAGCAATTATTAGGAAATGGAAGACACTGATAACCACTGATAATCTCCCTCGATCTGGGGCTCCACGCAAGATCTCACCCCGTGGGGTCAAAATGATCACAAGAACGGTGAGCAAAAATCCCAGAACCACATGGGGGGACCTAGTGAATGACCTGCAGAGAGCTGGGACCAAAGTATCAAAGCCTACCATCAGTAACACACTACTCCACCAGGGACTCAAATCCTGCAGTGCCAGACGTGTCCCCCTGCTTAAGCCAGTACATGTCCAGGCCCGTCTGAAGTTTGCTAGAGAGAATTTAGATGATCCAGAAGAAGATTGGGAGAATGTCATATGGTCAGATGAAACCAAAATATAACTTTTTGGTAAAAACTCACCTCGTCGTGTTTGGAGGACAAAGAATGCTGTGTTGCATCCAAAGAACACCATACCTACTGTGAAGCATGGGGGTGGAAACATCATGCTTTGGGGCTGTTTTTCTGCAAAGGGACCAGGACGACTGATCCATGTAAAGGAAAGAATGAGTGGGGCCATGTATCGTGAGATTTTGAGTGAAAACCTCCTTCCATCAGCAAGGGCATTGAAGATGAAACGTGGCTGGGTCTTTCAGCATGACAATGATCCCAAACACATCGCCCGGGCAACGAAGGAGTGGCTTCGTAAGAAGCATTTCAAGGTCCTGGAGTGGCCTAGCCAGTCTCCAGATCTCAACCCCATAGAAAATCTTTGGAGGGAGCAACCATGTTGCCCAGCAACAGCCCCAACACATCACTGCTCTAGAGGAGATCTGCATGGAGGAATGGGCCAAAATACCAGCATCAGTGTGTGAAAACCTTGTGAAGACTTACAGAAAATGTTTGACCTCTGTCATTGCCAACAAAGGGTATATAACAAAGTATTGAGAGAAACTTTTGTTATTGACCAATACTTATTTTCCACCATAATTTGCAAATAAATTCATTAAAAATCCTACAATGTGATTTTCTGGATTCTTTTTCTCATTTTGTCTGTCATAGTTGAAGTGTACCTATGATGAAAATGACAGGCCTCTCTCATCTTTTTAAGTGGGAGAACTTGCACAATTGGTGGCTGACTAAATACTGTTTTGCCTCACTGTACCTAAGTAAAAATACTTTAAAGTACTGCTTAAGTTGTTTTTTTGGGGTACTTTACTTGACTATTTATATTTTTGACAGCTTTAACTTTTACCTCACTACATTCCTAAAAAAATAATGCACTTTTTACTCCATACATTTTCCTTGCCATCCAAAAGTACTCCTTACATTTTGACAGGAAAATTGTCCAATCCACGCACTTATCAAGAGAACATCTCTGGTCATCCCTACTGCCTCTGATATGGCGGACTCACTAAACACACATGCTTCGTTTGTAAATTTATGTTGGAGTGTTGGACTGTGCCCTTGGCTATCCTTAAATGTAAAAAATGGTTTGCTTTATATAAGGAATTTGAAATCATTCATACTTTTACTTTTGATATTTAAGTATATTTTTGCAATTCCATTTAATTTTGATACTTAAGTACATTTAAAACCAACTACTGTTAGACTTCTACTCAAGTAGTATTTTACTGGGTGACTCACTTTTACTTGAGTCATTTTCTGTTAAGTTATCTTTACTTTTACGTACGACACTTACTCTTGCAAAGCATCCAAAGTAGCTGCAGACCTACCATATTGAAATAAAGATTATGAGGGTATAATTGCTTTCAAAATGACTTTTTGATTCACACTCTAACAAAAAAATGAATGTGTTTCTTCAGGTCATAACTAGCTAGCGTTAAAAATGGATATCTGTTTTTGTCTAACGAAGTAGGCCCAGGTTAGTGAATGAAGTATACAGACAAACAGGTTTCGCAAACCTGTAATATAGGAAACTAATGACACTACGTGCAATCTGATCCAAGCTGTTCTTCTCTCTACTCCGTCTCCCTCTCTCTTTTTCCTTTCTCTCTCCTTTTCTACTCCTCCCTTTCGTCAGATCTCGTTGCTGAAGCAGAGTCTGGAGATGCAGCTGTCTCAGTCGCAGAGCTCCCTGCAGCAGCTGCAGGCCCAGTTCAGCCAGGAGCGGGAGCACCTGGGCCAGCAGCTCCAAGAGCTGCAGCTGGAGTACCAGCGCAGGGAGCACAGCCTGCAGGAGGCCCACTGCTGCACCATGCAGGACCTGGAGGAGACCCGTCAGCACGACCTCAAGGTGTGACCATTTAGAACCTGGCTCAGGGCAGAACTCTGTAACACCAGAGTCACTGCCAGTGTGAAAAATCCCCAATTGTGACGTTAGAGCATTAGATTAGATACTTGAGGCATGATGGGTCAGTATAGACTCTGATGTGTCAGTAAGACTGGATATCAGTCGGGTGCAGAGAATGAGGAGAGACAGTGGAGATATACTGGTGAAATAGCTGGTGATGTGGCTAGATGGACTTCTGCAACAGTGAGTCCATCAACATTACCAGAGACGTGGAGCGGTTGACTTCTGAGCGGATCAGTGATTTGGACCTGACCCTGATTGAATTATTGCTGTTTGGGACACACACTGCTTTTCAGTTCCTTTCACTTTACAACGAATAGGCTACGGAGCAGCAGCAGCAGCATAGTCTTTGATGGAATTATGATGCAACACAGCTAATATCGTTCCAGGGAATCTTTACAGCAGCTTATGAGTAATGTAGTGCAGTAATGTAATGGTATGGGAACGTCTGAGGAATCTGGCGAGGCATCTGTGTAATAGTAATTCAGATGGTGATGAGTTTGCTGTCAGCACAGCCGGGGGCAATAACTCTGATCCATAAGCCAGTCATCCAGGAGTCCCAGTGTTAGCATTAGCTTCATGCTCAGATCCAGATCTTTTTAAATCAGCTTCTCTGCTCCTAAAGCTCTTCATCGGACATGAGAGTGAGTTGTGAGGCGAGAGTTAGCTGTATCGATCAGCTCGGGTCATACATTTAGTTGCCTGGGTTCATGATTGAAAGGCATGAATCAGAACTCATTTACCAATCCAGACATGCCCAATACATGAAAATATAGACTTCTGAAAAATATTAAGACATTGACTTTTTCACCTGACACTGAACCTTTCCTTCCAAAGAAAAGGGAAGAAATGTGTTTTTCTGCACTTAACATTCCGTTATACAGTCAAGGACATTTTGAAATACATTCAACCTTACTCTGAGGTTTCTTGTGACATTCAAAAACCCTTGGATGGAGTTTATGTTAAGGGCTCATGCAGGCATTGTGCAAAGCTGACTCAATGTCCCCAAGCATTCTGTCTCACCTCTCCAGCCACAGATTGGATTAGAAGCAAAAGACCCATGAGTCATCGGTGATTGAATGGGCCGAAAAGTCTTTCATGTCTGCTAATAATAAAAAAAATACCACACCCTAAGGAACACATTAATCTCAATAGCTATTCGCTCTTGAATAGGGGTTAGGTTGACTCAAAGTTGTTCTAAAATGTAGGGGTAAATGTATTAAGGGTTTAGTTTGTTCCAGACACATTTTATGAGAACAAAGGCATTTAGAGTGTTAGCAAAGCAAACTGAATTGTCTTGCTTGAGGCATTGAGGACAAATCCAGTTTCACCTTGCCTACAGTGGGAACAAATATCCACTGATACAATCTATTTACATGACAAGCACTGTTATACACGGCTAATTAAAATGCTTACAAATCTTCTCCACACATACTTTTAACATCCAAACTAGGAGCTCCTTTTTCACGGTGTCGCGATTTCAAACAAATCACCTAGTTCGTAAAATACAGTAACATACAGTGCCTCGAGGTTCTTTCAAGCTATAGATTATGCGCCGTTCAATCTTATCTTATTTTTCATTCGTGCCCAGGCTTACACAGTATCAGCTGAATGAATAGGCACACAATGAAATAGGCTCTCTCCCGCTACACGTGTTTCTAACAGCAAATTCATAATTATTGACTGACTGCAACGGCGTTAAGATTGACAAACTTCCCGTGGCGTGCGCACACACTTAACAGACGCGGGGTTTTAGACCTGAGAGAAAAGATACGGATAATTAACTAGCCTAGTCTCATGCCGTGTACTGTAGCCAGCTCCTCTATCATTACCAAGCTATACATTAACAAACACACAGAGGAGTTGGCTAATGTACAAACACAATGCACGGACCACCGGCTAACAATTCACATCTACAGTGCCTTTGCAAAGTATTCAGACCCCTTGACTTCTTTCACGTTTTGTTATGTTACAGCCTTATTCTAAAATGAGATTTTAATTTATTTAATCAATCTACACACAATACCCCATAATGGCAAAGTGGTAACAGGTTTTTAGAAATACAATTAAAAAAGCAGAAATACCTTATTTACATAAGTATTCAGATTCTTATTTACGTAAGTATTATGAGACTCGAAATTGAGCTCAGGTGCATCCTGTTTCCACTGATCATCCTTGAGATGTTTCTACAACTTGATTGGAGGCCACCTGTGGTAAATTCAATTGATTGGACATGATTTGGAAAGACATACACCTGTCTATAAGGTCCCACAGTTGACAGTGCATGTCAGAGCAATAACCAAGCCATGAGGTCGAAGGTATTGTCCGTAAAGCTCCGAGATAGGATTGTGTCGAGGCACAGATCTGGGGAAGGGTACCAACACATTTCTGCAGCATTGAAGGTCCCCAAGAACAAAGTGGCCTCAAATTCTTAAATGGAAGAAGTTTGGAATCACCAACACTCTTCCTAGAGCTGGCCGCCTGGCCAAACTGAGCAATCGGGGGACAAGAACCTTGGTGAGGGAGGTGACCAAGAACCCGACAGAGCTCCAGAGTTCCTCTGTGGAGATGGGAGAAACTTCCTGAAGGACAACCATTTCTGCAGCACTCCACCAATCAGGCCTTTATGGTGGAGTGGCCAAATGGAAGCCACCCCTCAGTAAAAGGCACGGGACAAGTCTCTGAATGTCCTTGAGTGGCTCAGCCAGAGCCCGGACTTGAAACCGATCGAACATCTCTGGAGAGACCGGAAAATAGCTGTGCAGCAATGCTCCCCATCCAACCTGACAGAGTTTGAGAGGATCTTCAGAGAAGAATGGGAGAAACTCCCCAAATACAGGTGTGCAAAGCTTGTCGCGTCATACCCAAGAAGACTCGACACTGTAATTGCTACCAAAGGTGCTTCAACAAAGTACTGAGTAAAGGGTCTGAACATTAATGTAAATTTGTTTAGAAACATGTTCTAATCTTATGTACAATAAAAGTGACTCCAAAATGACATCTATTGGGCACAAAATAATCTGAAACACAACCAAAACAAACAGCAAATGTATCCAACAAGTTTTTAGAGTCACAAGCTTCACGTAATCATTGTGTGCTAGGAATCTGGGACCAAATACTAAACTTTTGACTACGTTAATACACAAGTGAATTTGTCCCCATACTTTTGGTCCCCTAAAATGGAGGGACTACGTTAAAATTGTGCTGTAATTTCTAAACGATTCATCCGATTCATGGATGAAAATACCCTCAAATTAAAGCTGACAATCAGCATTTTAATTCCATAGTTATTGTATTGTTTCAAATCCAAAGTGCTGGAGTACAGTTTCAAAACAACAAAACATTTGTCACAGACCCCTTAGATTTCACATTTTATTGCGTTACAAAGTGAGGTTCAAATTAATTTAGTTGTCATTGTTTTGTCATCAATCTACACAGAATACTCTGTAATGTCAAATTGCAAGAAAATAACATTTTTGGGGTAAATAACTAAAATAATACTGAGGATGGATCAACAACATTGTAGTGAGTCCACAATAATGACCTAAATAACAGAGTGAAATGAAGAATACAAATTACACAGAATATTCCAAGGCACTGAAGTAATACTGTAGCAAAAAATAAACACAGCAAAGGAATATACTTTTTGGGCCTAAATCAAAGCCTTATGTTCGGGGCAAATCCAACACATCACTGAGTAACTACCTCCTTATTTTCAAGCAATTGTGGTGGCTGCGTTATCTCAGGATAAAAAGAAACGGGATGGAGCTAAGCACAGGCAAAATCCTAGAGGGAACCCTGCTTCAGCCTGGAGAGGAATTCACCTTTCAGTAGGACAATAACCTATAACACTATTGCCAAATCTACACTGGAGTTGCTTACCAGTGAATGGTCCTGAGTGGCCATGATACAGTGTTCACTTAAATCTGCCTGGTGTGTTCCTTGTTCTTCATGATGCTCTCTGCGCTTTTAACGGACCTCTGAGACTATCACAGTGCAGGTGCATTTATACGGAGACTTGATTACACACAGGTGGATTGTATTTATCATCATTAGTCATTTAGGTCAACATTGGATCATTCAGAGATCCTCACTGAACTTCTGGAGAGAGTTTGCTGCACTGAAAGTAAAGGGGCTGAATAATTTTGCACGCCCAATTTTTCAGGTTTTGATTTGTTAAAAAAGTTTGAAATATCCAATAAATGTCATTCCACTTCATGATTGTGTCCCACTTGTTGTTGATTCTTCACAAAAAAATACAGTTTTATATCTTTATGTTTGAAGCCTGAAATGTGGCAAAAGGTCGCAAAGTTCAAGGGGGCCGAATACTTTCGCAAGGCACTGTATAAACTGTGGCGTTGCATGCAGCTCCCGTGAGGTGGGGAATGACCCCCCCCCCCCACACCCAAACCTCGAAAAAACAACAACAATTATTGTTATTATACCGTTTTTCTTATTTTTTTATACGGTATTGAAAATCATACTGTCGGTACATGGTACAAATGGCATATCGCCCAAGCCTACTCTTTAAGGCTTATTTGATTTGGTCTTATACAAGTCATATGTTGATTGAAATGCACTATTCTCTTTCTATTTCCATCTTAATCTCTAGTCTAGTTTGATCCCTATCAATCTGGTGCCTGTCGTGCCTGTTGGATGTTCCTGTCATGGAAATTCTTACACAGGGACACTCGAAGTCTATCCTAAATGAATCATTGTTTATTGTCAGCGCGCTGGAGAGATTCCAACAAACTCTATGCACAGCAGTGACTGTCTGTCAAAATGTCTGCTGGGGCAGTCCCGGCAGTTGTTTTATATACAGCTATACATAGACAAGTTATATTTGCATGATTTAGCATAATTCATTCATCATTACCGTTTTGTTTCATTCATGTGACCGACCAATACTGGTTCATAACATGTGACAGACCAACACCTCACGAGGCTTCTCCTCTCTAAGCTGAGACCTTGAAACTGAGAAATCATTCGTTCTCAAAAGAAGGTCTGGGCGTACTGCCAAGTTGCAGATACGGATAAGTGAGGATACGTTCAATCAGTCACTTGCATGAACTCAGAAATTAGTTATTAGAACAGCACATGAATAGAACACAGAAACTAGTTACAAGAAAAGCATATGTTTAAAATTTCCATCACATTCCCATTCAGCTAATTCCTTGCCAGTTGGACAAGTCTGTGTTTGTAGTTAGATTTAGCCACTCTCACTCTCTCCCTTTGTCTCTGTCACTCTCTTTCTGTCTCAGTCTCTGTCGCTCTCTCTTGCTCTCACTACTCTCTCCTTCCTCTCTTTCCCTCTCTCTTTCTCTACTCTCAAGAGATTTTAGTGTTATATGAGAGGTGTTCTCGTGAGGTTTTGGTGTTATATGAGAGGTGTTCTCGTGAGGTTTTGGTGTTATCGTGAGGTTTTGGTGTTTATATGAGAGGTGTTCTCGTGAGGTTTTGGTGTTATATGAGAGGTGTTATTTTGGTGTTATGAGAGGTGTTCTCGTGAGGTTTTGGTGTTATATGAGAGGTGTTCTCGTGAGGTTTTGGTGTTATATGAGAGGTGTTCTCGTGAGGTTTTGGTGTTATATGAGAGGTGTTCTCGTGAGGTTTTGGTGTTATATGAGAGGTGTTCTCGTGAGGTTTTAGTGTTATATGAGAGGTGTTCTCGTGAGGTTTATGAGAGGTGTTCTCGTGAGGTTTTAGTGTTATATGAGAGGTGTTCTCGTGAGGTTTTAGTGTTATATGAGAGGTGTTCTCGTGAGGTTTTGGTGATATATGAGAGGTGTTCTCGTGAGGTTTTGACTGTATCCTCGCCACGTTAACGTCTCTATCTTCTCATTTGAGTTTGGAGTGGTGGAATGTGTGCTGTTTGCCTCTGCTCGCTGTTGCTGGGAAACATAGGGCAGCCTTCCAATAGCCGCATCAAGCTACTGATGATATGCTTAAGTGCTCATTGATTGTAAAATAATTCCAACGTGATCAGCAGTATTGTCAAATATATGTATTTTGGCTCCATGCGAAAGTTTCCCCTTTAGCCCTTCCTGGTGCCATGCCACTGCCTGAGTAACTCCCAGTCCTTATGTTACTGAACTACACTTAGTCCCACAGCAACATACCGGTTGAGTTAAACTGATGCTGTTGCCAGATTCTCCCAAACTGATCAATGCCTCTTTGTCTGGACCATCTGAACTCTTCGTATACATTTCAGACCATTCCTTCTAGGGATGAACATATTGGTCATTATTTCTGGTTAACCAGCATCATCAACCAGGTGAAAACCGGTTATACGTGCCAAAAGGTTCTAGAAAATAATTGCTATGTCATTTGTTTGTCCTACAACCTGTGTGTCACTCACAACCTTTGACCTCTGTGTGTAGGAGCTGGAGCAGCGTCTGCGGCAGCAGCACCACATGGAGCTCCAGTCTGTGAGAGAGGCCCACAGACACAGCATCGAGACTCTCAAACAGCAGTCGGAGCAGGAGCTGCAGACACTACGCTTCGAGCTGGAGGACGAGGGCAAAGCCATGCTGGGTAAGAGCCAGGCTGGGTTAGGGCCTGATGGGGAATGGTCACAGGGTCTCACACTGGGTTAAGGGCCCTGGCAGGGAGGGAGACACACCTGGTTAGTGCCCTAATAACTAGGGCCATGCTGATTAAGACGAGGCTAGAGCCCTGAGTAAGGACCTTCAGAGGGAAGGATCATACTGTATGTAGTAATAAAGGACCATGCTAGGTAAATGCTACACTTGCAGCCCTCAGAAAAACCATTGGAAGCTAAACCACACAGTGCAGCTGAACAACAGCCCCACACTCCTCACTGTAGGAATCAAGGTCAATGCTGGAACATTCCATCGCGTAGCTTGTTAGAGGTAGGGGATGTACTGTATGATGAGTGGGTTTTTAATTAGCCAGGGTGGCCTGTCCTATTGTGTGGTGTATAAAGAAGAACTCCCTAAGGACCCGGTCTGTCTCTCTCTATCTGGTTCCTAGCCTCTCTGCGCTCGGAGCTCAACCACCTCCACGCCTCGGCCATAGAGCAGCTACGGCAGACCCACCAGCAGGAAACAGCTGCAGCCAAACTAGAGCTGGAGAATGCACTGGAGAACAGCCGAATGCAGGTCAGACTCACCGGCACATACTGGCATTCCACATATCACTTAGCTAACAGAAATAACGGTAACAATACGGATGGGCCAGCATTAGTTTGTATTACAGTATAATTGTATATTGGCCTTGAACAGCGTTGTATTTTCCCTAACAGCAGGGAAAATATAGTGGCTTAACAATGAGGCTAGACATTAGCTCAACGCATGTGGATAGATAATTCTATTCAAAGCGTATATGAAAGAGTATATGCACATACACACTTTAGAATCTAAATAATCCTTCTGTGCCTTTTATTGTGCAGACTGAAAAGCTTTAGCACTAATGGCCATAGAATACATAGATCTCCCTTGGCAACAGCCCTCATTTCTCCTCACTCTGGCTTCTGTTGCTTGTATATATTCACACAACTGACTATCTGTGTGGCTTGTTGGATATGCTTTGAGCAAGTGTCATCAGTGTGTTGGGAACTGGGGTGCTGGCCTCTAGAGAAAGAACGAGCGACAACTTTCCTTCCCTCCCACACGCACGCAAAGCACACACACAAACTCCCCAGCAAGAGGCTATGCATAAATTATTGTGCTGAACACATCATCCGTTTGATCGCTATTCCTCCACTTTCCGCAACAAAACTGGGTGCTTTATATCGCTTAACACAAGCCATGTTCTCAGAAACAAAGAGCTAAACTCTATTGCGTATTGTACGTCAACAATAGCTATGCCGCAGCTGACAGTATTAGCAGGTTAAAAGAGAGTAATGCACACAGGAGAGGCTGGGCTCAGCTGATGTGTCAGCTAGAGAGCAGTAGATGTACTTGACATAATACCTGCACTCCCAGCCACCCCATCTTCTGACAACGGTGAAATGAAGTTTAACGCCCTGGGTCCTCATGGCCATGGCGAGATGTTCGGGCCCAGGCACACAGCTGTTTCTGAGGGGACCTACTTCTACGCTAATCAGTCTTCAGGTTACAAGGCAAATACAGTTCCACTTGCCAAGTAAAACGAGGTCAAGGAGCCAGGGTACCTACTCCAATGCACAACGGCTTCGCTTCCCACCGTGACACAGTAATCGTCTAAACCTATTACTGCAGACAGGCCCCTATCACAACAGAAGCAGGCTAATATGGCAGGGGCTTTGTTTTGTTTGAGTTTTTCCTATGGAGATGAACATAGCAGCAAAGCAAGACATTTTGTACTGTAAGCTATTTCAATGTGAGATCCACCTCATGTTACGATGCGAGGATACCTGGAAAGCAAAACAGGAAATATATTGAGGTCTTTGAGGCGTGTTTCTTGCTTGTATTAGACAGGAATGCATATCCCAAATGCATATTAAATGCCCTGCCTGGTTTTTGCACCTGAGAGGTGTGTGTGAAGTGAACCATGGCTTGTTCTTCTCATCCCATATCGGGCTGCCATATCCAAGCACCACAGTACTAGTATGTCTGACATCTCTCATGGCATAAACAGGCTTCCTGGTGGTGTCTCAATCAACCAACAACCTTCTCTAAGCCCCCTCTCCTTCAAACTGTCTGTGTTCAGCTCAGCAGTCAGACGTGCCAGGACACAGCCCTGTCTCTCTGTCTATGTCCCATAGGGCTGCATGATTTCTCAGACGCTGAGACATCCCTCCCGCGTGAGGGCTGCCCGTACATTGAGTCATCCTTCATTATACAGATCTGCTAATCACAGCCGCCAGTTATGTTTCCCAGACTGTACGGCTGCTGTTGTCTCTTATAGAGGTGTTGTGGTTTTACCCAGTAAATGGCAAAGCTCTGATCTTTAGAATGAACATGTGTCTTAATCAAAGAGCCTTAGCAACGCCGAGCAGGGTGTTTTCCTTTGAACAGTCCCTCCAGCCCAGCAGCCCCGGTAGATAGAGAGAGGGCCGTCTGAAGAGAGGTACAAAGTGTTGCTCGTCCTCTTTCTGGGAGACGGAGAGATGTATCTAACAAATAACTCCCTGTGCTGAGCTGTTGATGGTTCGGCGGGCGGCAGGGCCCGCGCTGAGCGCTGTGCTGCCTTATCGATAATTGTGGCCCCTGAGAGATGACCGGTGCTGGCTTGTTTAATGAGCTGTGAGATTAGCAGGCCTGGTCTGTGGTGTGGAGAATTGCGTTTACTGGGGATAGTGATCAGCTTTCCCCACAGACGAATGCTCGGCTTCTGACAGACAAACGGCTCTGAAGAATGTTTATTTTTATACTCTATCGCTCATAGTAGCTACATATTATCTGTGTGTGTGTGTGTGTGTGTGTGTGTGTGTGTGTGTGTGTGTGTGTGTGTGTGTGTGTGTGTGTGTGTGTGTGTGTGTGTGTGTGTGTGTGTGTGTGTGTGTGTGTGTGTGTGTGCTCTTTCGTGCGTGCCTGCGTACGTGTGCGCGCCTGTGTGCATTATGGCCATCGAGAGGTCTGTGTCATCTTTCCTCTCATGTTTTTCTGTATCTGAAAGTTAATATCCCCACGCTCTAGTCCCCGGAGGCTGATTCCTCAAAACAATGTCTGTCTATGAGACCTTGTCTTAATGAAATCCTACACAGGCCTGTAAATGCTCAATTCATCTCCAACAACTGAAGCATCGCTAATGGCTCCTCATCACCAGCGGACCTATTTTTCACGGCGGAGACACACCGCGGCCTGTTTGCAAACTGTGATAGATGCCTCTATTTTCCCAGATTATTGGGCAGATAGGGATGTTTAGAGGAGGTGCGCTCCTGCTGGGGTGGGGAAGGAGGATGGTCTCTCCCCTCAGTGGTCGTGACTCATAGTTACTATGACAGAGCCTAATCTGTAAAGAAGTTTCCTTATCAATAACGTTTCAGTGTCACCTCTATAGCGGATCAATGGCACTGGAGTTATTTCTGCTTTGTGGCAGTATTGGGTATGATTTGAATTCAAACCACAGGTATACTTGATCCCATATCATTTATGGAGGCTGAAGAAAGATTTCATCTACCATTGTGACTCACCGCTCTCTGGTTCGTGGCAATTCTTGGACTAATGGCAGCAGCTTGACACCTCCCATCCTTGTGATGTGATGTAGCCCTGGAGAGGTTGAGTTTTGGGGGTGAGGGTCTCAGTACCTCCAATCACTCCGGCTTCACAGACTGATCACAGACAGATCTGACTGCTTCCCTCTAGTGACTCAGCTCTCTCGCACTTCCTCTCTTTCTTTCTCTCTCTCTCTGTATGTGGCTTCCAGCCACTAATGACGAAGCTGTGCTCTGGCTGGCCTTTTGATCAGTCTGCTCTGGAACTGAAGAGACAGACAATCCTGTGGAAGCAGAGAGAGAGAATGGGGAGCTGGGGCTCAGAGAGGCCTCACCAGGCCAGTTATACTTGTCTTCTAATCAGCTCCTCGCTGAGACCTTCCTATTCCCAGACCTCTACCACTGTACTGTACCCTCTACCCACCTCCAGTCGCACTGCTGTCAAACTAAGTGTCAGCCAGCCACAGAAATTAAATCATTTTTTAAAGAGCTTTTTGTCAAAGATCAGAGATCAAATATGGTGATTATTGGAGTTGGGAACTCCATCTACCAACTTCCCACCATCCTCTCAGAGGAATCTTTGAAACCTGAAGTGCTATTTTGTTCCTGTGACATTTTGTCCAAACCCTTTAAAGCTTCCTTTGCCCTAGAAAAGTGTCTGTTTGATTTTGAGAAGTACCGCTCAAATGACTCCACCATACAATTTGCTCTAAGTTCCAACAGTGTCCATCTTTAGATGGACAATGAATATTGCTATTCTATAGTGGCACCGTAACGGAGAGGGTTAGTTGTCAGGGTGGTATTCAGACTGTCCCTCTGAACCTCTGCAGGTCGGCCTAGGGTCCTCACTGTGAGGCTCAGTGCTGCTATTAGAGCTGCCACCACTCTCTCACTTTACGGCCCAGGCACACGTCAATCAAATCAACTTGCGCGCACACATTTTCACACAAATGGACACGCAGACACGCACTCGCCTAACCAGCCGCTGCATACACAAAGATAGGGTCACATGCCAATTGGAACATAGCCAAAAACTCCCTTTCCCACACTGATGTTCAGCACTGTCTGCCTCTACCTGTGTAATCCACGACCAAGCCATGCAGAGACATGGCAATCATGTTGGCTTCCAAGCAAAACAGGTATCCACTGGGGAGATTGGGAGTCAGCCGAAATGTCACAGTGAATCTCTGTTAGGCAGAGGATGGGTAAGCAAGATTCTATGGAGAGGAGAGTGAGCTAGTCCACTGAAACCAGCCCCCTGCAGTGGCCCACACTTTAATAACTACACTACTGTTATCACCTCAATCAGCTGGCATGAAATTATATTTACAGGAATTCAAAATGAATACAGATTGTAATCGGATTACACACGAGCCATCAACTTCAATACCAGAGTTTGACTTGACGGTATGCTGTGGGAACTCTTAGCGTAGTCTCTGTTATAGAGGGAAGGACTTTTTAAAGGATGTGCCGTTGCTGAAGGGGGAAATGATCTTTGAGCCAAGCAAAGCATGATTAATCTACAACTGGGATGTAGTTATAGTTCTCTGAACAGTATAATCAGGTAATTACATGTATTTCTGCCTAGGCAAAAGGGGATGTTGGCATTTGATATATCAAACTGTAGAGTTAACTGTTACAGTAACTTTGAGAAAGAGAGTGA
The DNA here is from genome assembly GCF_036934945.1 of Oncorhynchus masou masou. Lineage (NCBI taxonomy): Eukaryota > Metazoa > Chordata > Actinopteri > Salmoniformes > Salmonidae > Oncorhynchus > Oncorhynchus masou. Next base: position 17,277,850 of record NC_088227.1, read on the forward strand.
TAATAGACCGTCTAGATTTAAATGGTATCGTTGTCCCTATTACATACTGAACATTTGACTAAATACACTAAATATTCTACTGAAGGCTTTACCAGTAGGTTTGCAGTACAATGGACCAGACAGCAACAGCCAGGTTTTGAGCGAATAGTCAGGAGATGACCTTTTTCCTGGGATGCGACCTTTTCCAGGCGAAATAACAGTCATCTAGCACGTTGTTGTAGCTCGGACAAGAAAAAACAAATACAAGCAGAACAGTCACTTTTTTTATTTATTAATATAAGATATATATTTAGAGAATTGTGCAGAAAGCTCAGACATATCAGCAGCATCAGTACTAACAACCTCACAGCACACGTGTCCAGGGAAGTAAACATTTAGTGCTGAGAGAGAGAGGTTGAGTGGTGGCCATTAGTAATGCGCGGGTCAGCTGTTTGTTCACCCACATCCACCCGCAATTACTATTGAGGGGTGTAAAGTACTTAGGTAAAAATACTCTAAAGGACTAATTAAGTCGTTTTTGGGGGGTATCTGTACTTCACTTTACTATTTATATTTTTGACAACTTTTACTTCTACTTCACTACATTCTTAAAGAAAACAATGTACTTTTAACTCCATACATTTTCCCTGACACCCAAAATTACTCGTTACATTTTGAATGGCTAGCAGGACAGGAAAATAGTATAATTCACACTTATCAAGAGGACATCCCTGGTCATCCCTACTGCCTCTGATCTGGCGGACTCACTAAACACAAATGCTTAATTTGTAAATTATGTCTGTGTTGGAGTGGTCCCCTCGCTCTCTGTAAAAAAATATATATATATATATATATTTTTAAATGGTGCCGTTTGGTTTGCTTAATATAGGGAATTTGAAATTATTTTCACTTTTACTTTCAATACTTATGTATATTTGAACAATTACATTTACTTTTGATACTTAAGTATATTTTTAAAACCAAATACTTTTAGACTTTTACTCAAGTAGTATTTTACAGGGTGACTTTCACTTTTACTTGAGTCATTTTCTATTAAGGTATCTCACTTTTACTTGAGTCATTTTCTATTAAGGTATCTTTACTTTTACTCAAGTATGACAACTGGGTACTCGTTCCACCACTGTTGCTATTAACCCATTAGCAACCCCTGACTATGTGATAAAGTGAAAATCTGAGGCCCGCATCCAACCTAACCCGCAAATATAGAAAATGAGCTGTACAGTCAGAGATGGCAGAACTATTTTTTTACAGTCCGTTTTAGATATAGGCCTGTTTCTGTTTATAGCCTATTTGTTAGTCAACTTGTCTATAAATATATAAATGCAGCTTCTCTTCTCTTATTACTTGTTGCCCTAGAAGAGGGCCATTTTCCATTTGTTTTGTCTTGTTTTCCCACACACCTGGTTTTCATTCCCTCATTACGTGTTTGTGTATTTAATCCTCTGTTCCCCCCCATGTCTTTGTGTGGTATTGTTTGTTTGTAAGTGCTTGTGCACATGTTGACTGGTGCGCATTGGGTTTTGTACCCAAGTTGTTATTTTCTTGATGCCGTTGGTTTTAGAATTAAACTGCTCCGGCTATTACCTAGTTCTGCTCTCCTGCCTCTGACTTCCCTGCCACCAGTTACGCACCCCTTACAGAATACCACACCAGAATATGGAGTCAGCAGGAGCAGGTGCTCCTGGTATGGAGATTGAGGAGCGCGTCCAGGAACACACAGCGATGCTCCACCATTTCGGTGCAGCCATGGACCGCGTCGTCCAAGCTACGGACTAGAGGTCGACCAATTAATCTGAATGGCCGATTAATTAGGGCCGATTTCACGTTTTCATAACAATCGGAAATCGGTAATTTTGGACGCCTATTTTGCCTATTTATTTATCTATTTATTTATTTACACCTTTATTTAATCTTTATTTATCTAGGCAAGTCAGTTAAGAACACATTCTTATTTCCAATGACGTCCTAGGAACGGTATATGCAACAGTTAGGGCCGCCTGGCTCATTGTGAACTAATTTGCCCGAATTTTACGTAATTATGACATAACATTGAAGGTTGTACAATGTAACAGGAATATTTAGACTGATGGATGCCACCCGTTAGATAAAATACAGAATGATTCCGTATTTCACTGAAAGAATAAACGTCTTGTTTTCGAGATGATAGTTTCCGGATTTGACCATATTAATGACCCAAGGCTCGCATTTCTGTGTGTTATTATGTTATAATTAAGTCTGATTTGATAGAGCAGTCTGGCTGAGCGATGGTAGGCATCAGCAGGCTCATAAGCATTCATTCAAACAGCACTTTCGTGCGTTTTGCCAGCAGCTCTGCTGTTTATGACTTCAAGCCTATCAACTCCAGAGATTAGGCTGGTGTAACCGATGTGAAATGGCTAGCTAGTTAGCGGGGTGCGCGCTAATAGTGTTTCAAACGTCACTCGCTCTGAGACTTGGAGTAGTTGTTCCCCTTGCTCTGCATGGGTAACGCTGCTTCAAGCGTGGCTGTTGTCGTTGTGTTCCTGGTTCGAGCCCAGGTAGGAGAGAGGAGAGGTACGGAAGCTATACTGTTACACTGGCCATACTAAAGTGCCTATAAGAACATCCAATAGTCAAAGGTATATGAAATACAAATGGTATAGAGAGAAATAGTCCTACAATTCCTATAATAACTACAACCTAAAACTTCTTATCTGGGAATGTTGAAGACTCATGTTAAAAGGAAGCTCCAGCTTTCATATGTTCTCATGTTCTGAGCAAGGAACTTAAACGTTAGCTTTCTCACATATATATTGCACTTTTACTTTCTTCTCCAAAACTTTGTTTTTGCACTATTTAAACCAAATTGAACATGTTTCATTATTTATTTGAGGCTAAATTGATTTATTGATGTATTATATTAAGTTAAAATAAGTGTTCATTCAGTATTGTTGTAATTGTCATTATTACAAATACTAAAAAATCGTCCGATTAATCGGTATCGTCTTTTTTGTCATCCAATAATCGGTATCGGTATAGGCATTGAAAAATCGTAATCGGTCGACCTCTACTATGGATCGCTGGGATCGCTCTACTATGGATCGCTGGACCTCTACTATGGATCCTCCAGCACCTCCACCAGCACAACCGGGGCCTCCACTACTCACTCCCCCTGCAACCGGTTACATTTACATTACATTTAAGTCATTTAGCAGACGCTCTTATCCAGAGCGACTTACAAATTGGTGAATTCACCTTCTGACATCCAGTGGAACAGCCACTTTACAATAGTGCATCTAAATCATTTAAGGGGGGGGGTGAGAAGGATTACTTTATCCTATCCTAGGTATTCCTTGAAGTGGTGGGGTTTCAGGTGTCTCCGGAAGGTGGTGATTGACTCCGCTGTCCTGGCGTCGTGAGGGAGTTTGTTCCACCATTCCCAGTGGGATTTGCCTCACCCTCCCTGGGGAGTACGATGGGACGGCTGCCTACTGCCAGGGTTTCCTGTTGCAGTTTGGAGTTATACCTGGCAAACGTCCACCCGGCTCCTTCGGGCTGTGATAGGGTGTCCGCCTGTCAGGGAAAGGCCTGGAGTGGGCCAACGCCGTGTGGGTGGAAGGAGATGGGGTGCTGGACCACTTTGAGGAGTTCACCCATCGTTTCTGTGCAGTCTTCGACCACCCGCCCGAGGGCAGAGCGGCGGGTGAACGTCTTTTCCACCTGCGGCAGGGGGCGAGGAGCGCACAGATGTTCGCTTTGGAGTTTCGAACCCTGGCCTCCAGAGCGGGATGGAAGGAGAGGGCCCTGATCGACCACTATCGCTGCAAATTGCGCGAGGACGTCCATCGAGAGTTGGTCTGCAGGGACACCACCCTCACATTCGACCAGCTGATGGACCTGTCCATTCGGTTTGCTGGCTACCCGCGGACGTCCAGATCGGGGTCTGTTGGTTCCATCCCCCAGCACCACCACTCCGATGCCCATGGAGTTGGGAGGTGCTGCGTTCAGGGAGACCGGAGGAGGTTCCGTCTCGTGCACCATCTGTGGCCGCAGAGTTCACACTGCCGGTCGGTGCCGGGTTGGTTCCTCTGGGGGACGAGGCAGCAGGCAGGGCACTCTGGCGTCACCCCAGGTGAGAAGGCACCATTCTCACCCAGAGCCCTCTGTTGTACATATGTATTTGTTCATTACTTTTCCTGAGTTTTCCCCGCATTCCCAGCATAAGGCGCTCGTTGATTCAGGCGCGGCTGGGAATTTTATTGACAGATCATTTGCCCGTAGTTTAGGGATCCCCATCGTTTCTGTAGATATGCCCTTCCCAGTTCACGCCTTACATAGTCGACCATTAGGGTCAGGGTTGATTAGGGAGGCCACCGCTCCTCTGGGCATGGTGACGCAGTGTAACGGCTTTCTTCCTGGGAAGGAGAGGCGGACCAAAACGCAGCGTGGTTAGAGTTCATGTTAATTTAATAAGGTAACTCAAACATGAACAGGATACAAAACAATAAACGTGAAAACCGAAACAGTCCTAACTGGTGCATAAAACACAAAGACAGGAAACAACCACCCACAAAACCCAACACAAAACAGGCTACCTAAATATGGTTCCCAATCAGAGACAATGACTAACACCTGCCACTGATTGAGAACCAAATCAGGCCAAACATAGAAATAGACAAACCAGACACACAACATAGAATGCCCACCCAGCTCACGTCCTGACCAACACTAAAACAAGGAAAACCCACAATAACTATGGTCAGAACGTGACACGCAGGGGGGGTCACACGGCGAGATTCAGTCTCTTTCTCATTGACTCTCCTGCGTTTCCCGTGGTGCTGGGCCTACCCTGGTTAGCTTGTCATGACCCCACTGTTTCATGGCAACGGAGGGCTCTCATGGGGTGGTCGCAAGAGTGCTCGGGGATGGTTTAGGAGTTTCCGTAGGTGCTACTACAGTGGAAAGTCCAGACCAGGTCTCCACTGTGCGCATTCCCCCCGAATATGCCGATTTGGCTCTCGCCTTCTCCAAAAAGTAGACGACTCAATTACCACCCCATCGACGGGGGGATTGTGCGATAAATCTCCTGGTAGACTCCGCACTTCCCTGGAGTCACGTGTATCCTCTGTCACAGGCGGAGATGGTGGCTATGGAAACATATGTCTCCAAATCCCTTCGTCAAGGGTACATTCGGTCCTACACTTCCCCCGCCACCTTGAGTTAATTTTTTGTGAAGGAGATGGAGGGAGGTCTGCGCCCGTGTATTGACTATTGAGGCCTTAATCAGATAACTGTGAGGTACAGTTACCCGCTACCTCTTATCGCCACAACGATTGTGTCAATGCACGGGGCGCGCTTCTTCACCAAACTTGATCTCAGGAACGCTTACAACCTGGTGCATATCCGGGAGGGAGACGAGTGGAAGAAGGCGTTCAGTACCACCTCATGGCATTATGAGTACCTCGTCATGCCGTACGGGTTGATGAATGCTCCATCAATCTTCCAAGCCTTTGTAGATGAGATTTTCAGGGACCTGCATGGGCAGGGTGTAGTGGTGTATATTGATGATATTCTGATATACTCCGCTACACTCTCCAAGCATGTGTCCCTGGTGCGCAAGGTGCTTGGTCGTCTGTTGGAGCATGACCTGTACTCCAAGGCTGAGAAATGGCTGTTCTTCCAACAGTCCGTCTCCTTCCTAGGGTACCACATTTCCACCTCAGGGGTGGAGATGGAGAGTGACCGCATCTCAGCCCGTGCGTAATTGGCCGACTCCCACCACGGTAAAGGAGGTGCAGCGGTTTCTAGGGTTTGCCAATTACTACCGCAGGTTTATCCGGGGTTTTGGTCAGGTAGCGCCTCCCATTACCTCACTGCTGAAGGGGGGACTGGTACCTTTGCAGTGGTCGGCTGAGGCAGACAGGGCCTTTGGTCACCCTCTTTGGCATTCATAGTGGAGGTGGACGCGTCCAAGGCTGGGATAGGAACGCTCGGGTACGCCACCGAAGCTCCGCCCCTATGCCTTCTTCTCGAGGAAGCTCAGCCCGGCGAAGCGAAACTATGACGTGGGGGACCGGGAGCTTTTGGCTGTCATCAAGGCTTTGAAGGCGTGGAGACATTGGCTTGAGGGGGCTAAACACCCTTTCTCATCTGGACTGACCAACGCAATCTGGAGTACATCCGGGCAGCGAGGAAACTGAACCCTCGCCATTCAAGGTGGGCCATGTTTTTCATCGTTTTTGTTTTCAACCTTTCTGACAGACCAGATTCCCAGAACGTGAAGGCAGACACACTTCCCGGCGGCTGTATGACACAGAAGAGCGGCCCATGGATCCCACCCCCATACTTCCGGCTTCCTGCCTGGTGGCGCCGGTAGTGTGGGAGCTGGACGCGGACATTGAGCAGGCGTTGCGTGCAGAGCCCACTCCCCTCCAGTGTCCCGCTGGGCATCTGTACGTTCTGTCCGCTGTCCGTGACTGGCTGATCTATTGGGCCCACACGTCACCCTCCTCTGGTCATCCAGGCATCGGTCGGACGGTGCGCTGTCTGAGTGGGAAGTACCGGTGGCCCACTTTGGCTAAGGTCGCGAGGATTTATGTTTCCTCCTGCTCGGTGTGCGCCCAGTGTAAGGCTCCTCGGCACCTGCCCAGAGGTAAGCTACACCCCTTACCTGTTCCACAGCGGCCATGGTCAAACCTGTCGATCGATTTCCTGACCGATCACCCCCATCACAGGGAAACACCACGATCCTGGTTGTTGTGGATCATTTCTCTAAGTCCTGCCGTCTCCTCCCGCTGCCCGGTCTCCCTACGTCCCTACAGACTGCGGAGGCCTTGTTTACACACGTCTGATCGGGGTCCCCAGTTCACTTCGAGGGACTGGATGGCGTTCATGGAATGTCTGGGGGTCTCGATCAGCCTTACCTCAGGTTTTCACCCCGAGAGTAACGGGCAGGTGGAGATAGTTAACCAGGATGTGGGCAGGTTTCTGAGGTCTTATTGCCCGGACCGGCCGGGGGAGTGGGCAGCGTTCGTGGCCTGGGCAGAGATGGCCCAGAACTCGCTCCGCCACTCCTCCACTAACCTCTTCCCCTTCCAGTGCGTACTGGGGTATCAGCCGGTTCTGGCTCCTTGGCATCAAAGTCAGAACGAGGCTCCTGCGGAGGACGACTGGTTCCGGCACGCGGAGGAAACATGGGAAGCCGCCCATGTTCACCTTCAGCGTGCCGTGCTGCGCCAGAAAGCCGGAGCAGACTGTCACCGCAGTGAGGCCCCGGTGTTTGCACCAAGCTGTTAAAAACGACACAACATGTTTTTGAGAAGATTTCAGTTCAGCTTGGATGCATATTTTATGATGATTTAAGATTTTATGCTGATAAAATAGCACCATTACAGACGGTTGCTAACTGCGCATTCATTTTCTCAAGATGCTGAATGAAATAAATCATATTTCTCCACTCCTGTTCGAGAGTCAAAATGTACATTTGGTGTATAATTTTACTGCAAGAAATGCTTAATTCTGCAGGAGTTAATATTAGATTAGGCTATATGAGAGGTTATAGACCTACAGTCAGTGTCCAGATTTCAGGCTACTTCTCCATTTAACCCATCTGAACAGTACAGTTTCCTTAACGTATCATTTTGACAATCTCGCAATATAATTTTTGCCCTTGCTGCCTGTATATTTGCGCTAAAACTCCAGTATTTTTCCTTCATAGCTTGTTCTCCATCTTATTTTTAAATAGGGAGCCAATTTGTTTTCAGGACTCTAATTTCCATGACTGATAAAACTTCTTTCTCATGGCTCTCTCATGTCTCTCTGCAGCAGACATATGGTGAGCAATATGTTTGGAACATCGAATTGCAATAAAATCACAGTATCAAATCGCAATACATATGGAATTGTGACAATCACAATACAGATCGTATCGGCATCTAAGTATCATGATAATATTGTATCGTAAGGTCCCTGGCAATTCCCAGGCCTAATCACTAGTGACCATGGTATGTGAGTGTGCCCACTTAAGCTGTAGCATCATGGCACTGTAAAGATGGTATCCAACATCACAGTACCCCTTGGGAATACAAGGAAGCAGCACAACAGCACAGCAAGAATGCACAAATGAGATCCAATGCTAACTCAAACGTGTTTTTTTTTTGCTTGATTTTTGTGTGTTTCTGTGTATCTTTGTGTGTGTTGCCTGTGTATGTCTGCCTATTACCCCAAAGGAGAGGGAGTTGCTGGGCCGTATCTCAGACCTGCAGGAGGAGGTGGTAAGGAGGAAGAACCACATTGCTGAGCTGGACCACGAAATCCACACACTGAATGAAAACATCAACACGCTCACCAAGGAGCTGGAGCTTAAGGGCAAGGAGGTGCTGAAGATCCGCAGTGAGGCCAACCAGCAGATCAGGTGGGTGGGAGGAGAGGGCAGGAGGGGAGGGCCGTCACCCCACCACAGAGCATTATGGGGTGACACAAAGGAGGGTTGACACAATAACAGGCCATCTACAGTAATGTTGTTCCGGCGCGTTGCGTACTCATACCCCTGTATTCATACCCCTGTTACAGCTTGAATTCAAAATTGATTAAATATATTTATTGCCTCAGCCTTCTACACACAATACCCCATAATGACAAAGTGAAAACATGTTTTTAGAAATGTTGGCATATTTATTGAAAATGAAATACAGAAATATCTCATTTACATAAGTATTTACACCCCTGAGTCAATACATGTTAGAATCACATTCAGCAGCGATTACAGCTGTGAATCTTTCTGGGTAAGTCTCTAAGAGATTTGCACACGTTGATTGTATAATATTTGCACATTATAATTTGTTTAATTCTTCAAGTTCTGTCAAGTTGGTTGTTGATCAGTGACATCCATTTTAAAGTATTGCCATAGATTTTCAAGCTGATTTAAGTCAAAACTGTAGCTATAGTAGGCCACTCAGGAACATTCAATGTTGTCTTAGTAAGCAACTCCAGTGTATATTTGTGTTTTAGGTTATTGTCCAGGAGGAAAGCAGACTGAATCAGGTTTTCCTCTCTGATGTAGCCTGTGCTTAGCTCTATTCCGTTGCTTTTCATCCTAAAAAAAACTCCCTTGCCGATGACAACCGTACCATAACATGATGCAGCCACCACCATACTTGAAAATATGAAGAGTGGTACTCAGTGATGTTGTTTTGCCCCAAACATAATATTTTGTATTCAGGATATACAGTTCATTTCTTTGCCACATTTTTAGCAGTTTTACTTTAGTGGCTTATTGCGAACAAGTTGTTTTGGAATATTTTTATTCTGTACGGGCTTCCTTCTTTTCACTCTGTAATTTGTTTAGTATTGTGGAGTAATTACAATGTTGTTGATCCATCTTCAGTTTTCTCCTATCACAGCCATTAAACTCTGTAACTGTTTTAAAGTCACCATTGGCCTCATGGTGCATTGCCCGAGCAGTTTCCTTCCTCTCTGGCAACTGAGTTAGGAAGGATGCCCGTATCCTTATAGTGACTGGGTGTATTGATATACCATCCAAAGTGTTATTAATCCAAATTAATAACTTTACCATGCTCCAAGGGATATTCAATGTCTGCCATTTTTTTACCCATCTACCAATAGGTACCCTTCTCTGCGAGGTGTTGGACAACCTCTCTGGTCTTTATGGTTGAATCTGTGTTTGAAATTCACTGCTCGACTGAGGGACCTTACAGATAATTGCATGTGTGGGGTACAGAGATGAGGTAGTCATTCAAAAATCACATTAAACACTATTCATGCACACAGAGTGAGTCCATGCAACTTATTATGTGACTTGTTGAGCACATGTTTACTCCTGAACTTATTTAGGCTTGCCATAACAAAAGGATTGTATACTTATTGACTGAAGACATTTCAGCTTTTCATTTTAAATTAACTTGTAACAATGTCATAAAACATAATTCCACTTGACATTATGGGGTATTGTGTGTAGGCCAGTGACACAAAATCTCAATTTAATCCATTTCAAAATCAGGCTGGAACACAACAAAATGTGGAATTAGTCAAGAGGTGTGGATACTTTTTGAAGGCACTGTAGGTGAGTCTCCGTATGCTATCCTTACAGGTGAATGCCTCTACCTCGTTTTAATATGGTCACGATGAAGGTTATTTTGGATTGTTTCGTTCATTTAGATGACTGGTGAATCACAACACGAGAAGTTCAGTTGTGCGACTTCCTCTTGTTTAGATGTGACTGTCAGTGGCCATTGGCAGTGCTGGCAACGTTTTCAAGTTAGATTAAAGTGGAAGGATACTGGCAGAAAGTGAGGGGGCCAATTTTCCTCTCCCTGCTAGATGTCCTGGTTTATATTTTGTCATCTGTTATTCCCTTTGATGACATGGTCCCTTTTGACATTTTGTTATATGGCCAAATAAATTGATAAGGAAATATGAAACTGTTATTTGGGGCAAGGCCTAAATATAATCTATCATCATGCTTTTCCCACAGGCTGATAATTAATAATTCACTCTTATATTAATTCATAATGTGTGGCTAAGGCCCGGATGGAATGAACGGCAAGAACTCTCATTAGAATTAAAAGCCTGTTTGGTGATGAATTAAAATAATGGAGGCTGATGCTTTTCTAGAGATAACTAATCACATTTCATTTGAAATGGCAGTTAAGAACAAAGTCAGTTAAGAACAAATTCTTATTTACAATGACGGCCTATCAAAAGGCAAAGGCCTCCTGCGGGGACAGGGGATGGGATTAAAAAATATATAAATATAGGACAAAATGCACATCACGACAAGAGAGACAACACTACATAAAAATAGACCTAAGTCAACAACATGGCAAGGCAGCAACACAGACAACACAACATGGTAGAAACACAACATGGTAGCAGCGTAAAACATGGTACAAACATTATAGGGCACAGACAACAGCACAAAGGGCCAGAAGGTAGAGAAAACAATACATCACGCCAAGCAGTCACAACTGTCAGTAAGAGTGTCCATGATTGAGTCTTTGAATGAAGAGATTGAGATAAAACTGTCCCGTTTGAGTGCTTGTTGCAGCTCATTCCAGTCGCTAGCTGCAGCGAACTAGGGATGTGTGTGGCCTTTAACAGAATGTGACTTGCAGAACGGGTGTTGTATGTGGAGGATGAGGGCTGCAGTAGGTATATCAGATAGGGGGGAGTGAGGCCTAAGAGGGTTTTAGAAATAAGCATCAACCAGTGGGTCTTGCGACAGGTATACAGATATGACCAGTTTACAGAGGAGTATAGAGTGCAGTGATGTGTCCAATAAGGAGCATTGGTGGCAAATATGATGGCCGAATGGTATAGAACATCTAGCCGCTCGAGAGCACCCTTACCTGCCGATCTATAAATGATGTCTCCGTAATCTAGCATGGGTAGGATGGTCATCTGAATCAGGGTTAGTGTGGCAACTGTGGTGAAAGAGGAGCTATTATGAAAGAGGAAACCAAGTCTAGTTTTAAATTTAGCCTGCAGCTTTGATATGTGCTGAGAGAAGGACAGTGTACAGTCTAGCCATACTCCCAAGTACTTGTATGAGGTGACTACCTCAAGCTCTAAACCCTCAGAGGTAGTAATCACACCCGTGGGAAGAGGGGCATTCTTCTTACCAAACCACATTACCTTTCTTTGGAGGTGTTCAGAACAAGGTTAAGGGTAGAAAAAGCTTGTTGGACACTAAGAAAGCTTTGTTGTAGAGTGTTTAACACAAAATCAGGGGAGGGGCCAGCTGAGTATAATACTGTATAATTTGCATATGAATGGATGAGAGAGCTTCCTACTGCCTGAGCTATGTTGTTAATGTAAATTGAGAAGAACGTGGGGCCTAGGATCGAGCCTTGGGGTACTCCCTTGGTGACAAGCAGTGGCTGAGACAGCAGATGTTCTGACTTTATACACTGCACTCTTTGAGAGAGGTAGTTAGCAAACCAGGCCAAAGGCCCCTTAGAGACAGAGACACCAATATTCCTTAGCCGACCCAAAAGAATGGAATGGTCTACTGTATCAAAAGCTTTGGCCAAGTCAATAAAAATAGCAGCACAACGTTGCTTAGAATCAAGGGCAATGGTGACATCATTGAGGACCTTTAGGGTTGCAGTGACGCATCCATAACCTGAGCGGAAACCAGATTACATACCCGAGAGAATTGATTGATTGACAGTTGATTATTGACAAGTTTTTCCAACACTTTTGATAAACAAGGCAAAATAGAAATAGGCCTAGAGCGCTTAGGATCAGCTTGATCGCCCCCTTTAAATAAAAGACGAACCATAGCTGCCTTCCAAGCCATGGGAACCTCCACAGAGAGGAGAGACAGGTTAAAAAGGTCAGAGATGGGCTTGGCGATGATAGGGGCAGCAACCTTAAAGAAGAAAGGGTCTAAACCATCTGACTAGTCACATTAGAAGGGTTAGGAGATGAGGAAAAGTTGGGACGGGCAGGGAATGCATGGTTGAGTCAAATAGGAGTCCTGACTTAATGAAGTGGTGATTAAAGAGCTCAGCCATGTGCTTCTCATCAGTAACAACCACATCATCAACATTAAGGGACATGGGCAGCTGTGAAGAGGAGGGTTTATTCTCCAGGTCTTTAACCGTTTCCCGAACTTCAGAGAGAGAACTTTTCCTTAAAATAACTAACTTTGGCCTTCCGGATAGCCTGAGTCCACTTATTTCTAATTTGCCTGAACGAGAGCCAGTCAGCCTGAGTATGCGTGTGCCGAGCCTTTTCTTGAAGTGGAGTAACTCTGCAAGATCATGGTCGAACCAGGAACTGAACCTGTTTTTAATGATATTTTTCTTCATGGTGGCGTGTTTGTTAACAATACCACTAAAAATATCAAAAACGAAGGTCCAAGTGTCTTCGACAGAGGGGATCAAGTTGATTCTATCCCAATTTACAGAGGTCAGTTCATGAAAGAAGGCTTGCTCATTAAAGTTTTTTTGTCAAGCGACTATGACAAATCAGGACAGGTCGTTTCACTGAGCAGCAGTGACGAACACAGGCTGTAAAACAGTGATCACTAAGGTCATTACAGGAAACACCAGACTGATACCTATCAGGATTATTTGTGAGGATAAGATCGAGGAGAGTAGCCTTTTCTGGGTGTTTGAGAAAAATGTAGAGAGTCCCATTGGGAAAGGGGGATACATAGTCAGTTGTACAACTGAATGCATTCCACTGAAATGTGTCTTCCGCATTTAACACAACCCCTCTGAATCCGAGGGCTAGTGTTCCAGTGCGCATGTGTGTGCATCAGCGCACGCCTGTTTGTGCGTGCATGCATGTGTGACATCAACGACACACATCGCTAGCAGGATTCCAAGCTCCTCGTGGAGTACGTTTCACTTCCAATTATGTAACACGCGGGTGAATCCTCGTTTCTGAGATAAAAATAACATAATAAATAAATACATTGGAAATGATGTGTCCCTCAGGGTGTTACTCAGGGAGAGGCAAACATATTCCTCTGTACTCCTCATGGTCTCTCTCTCCGACTGCAGTACCTCAGAGTGAGCAGCCCTGCCATAAAGCCTACCGAGAGTAGACAGTCACCGCTACCATGCAGGGAATTTCAATGAGCTGGTGAAATGTCCTGGAAAAGTCCTGTCCATCTGTCCCGATTTCAAAATAAATCAATAAGTAAATAGAGAGGAGTGTTTTTTTTCTCACTTATGGCGAAACAGTGATACCTCTCCTCCAGAGCCCTCTGCTGTGAATTATGTATGTCTTTCTAGGAAAGGAAAGGATGGGTATGTCAGGAAACGAAAGAAAGTCAAAGATGAATGCAATTTGACTGGCGGCAGCAGGATCAAAAAGAATGTGTCTGTGGTAATTGTGCCTCGTTAGGATACTGTAACACCTCTGGACCAGAGACTCAGCGCCTCAGAGCTGGAGAGGCGTATAAAGACGTGATCTGAATGGGCTTTAATGGTCTGGTCTCTTCTCATCAGGGCTCATGAACAGGACCTGTGTAAGAAACACGAGCGGGAGATGGCTGAGATGAACGCCATGCACAACAGAGAGACTCAGAACATGCTGTGTGACTTCAACAAGGCCCAGGAGCTACTCAAAGACAAGATTTCTGCTCTGCAAGTCCTGTACGTACAGTACATCCAGTATGTAGTTGCTTTAGCTGTGTGTGTGTGTGTGTGTGTGTGTGTGTGTGTGTGTGTGTGTGTGTGTGTGTGTGTGTGTGTGTGTGTGTGTGTGATTATATAAAGCCCTGGCAGATGATGAAAGACCACAGTACCTGGCCGAGCAACAGAGGGTGAAAAGGTGAGTGCCCCAGACAGATACAGGGATGAATGGAAGGAGGGAGGGAGGGATGGATTCAAGAGGGGAGAGAAGGGGGCTACACATGACCTCCTGAGGTGAATATGGCCCATTGGGAGGGTCCTTCTCTCTCTCCTTACCCTCCCAGTAGTACAGATGCAGCTCCCTATGAGAGATCTGGCAGACTTGTTTTATTTCCCTCGTGTGCTGTATGGAGGTGACTGTGTCCTCAATATCCCATCACACACACACACACACACACACACACACACACACACACTGTCCATATAGCAGTGTCCATCTGGGGATAAACCTCCAGCTGGGTGTGCAGCTGCCCCATAGCTTTCAAGACACCACAATACACACCCAGTACAGACCAGCAAATACAAGCATAGACATAGAAAAATCCCCTGCAAACTGCTGTGAATAGATCAATGGAGATGTATTGATTAAATGATCCGTACGTCTCCATAGGAACTATTTTTGAAATATGAGAGAGGAACAGAGGAGAAACAGATGTAAGGGCCCTAGGACTGTGGATTTTGCTGTCAGGAGTGACCTAATTTGGTTTCACTTGAATGAGAGCACAATCTAGACACACAGCCAGCTACTGCAGAGAGAGCCTCTGTTTAAAATAGTTCATCTGTGATGTTCCTCACCAAATCTTCTCATGGCTCAATCACTCCTTTCACAACATCAAAATGAAATGCTAGTGAAGCATACATCATTATTTGTGCACATGTTCCTCCATGAATGTGACCGACAAACAGAATCCATTACGATATTGTAAAAATAGGTCACACATAGATTTTTCTGTTACTAACCTTTCTAAAACCAACAATTACCTGCTGGTTGGAGACCCTGTCATTATCAATTTGCTGACTAGTTGACATTTCCAGGGCCTTCCCTTGAGGTGGCCGATTTACTGCCTGCTAATTAAGCACAGGACAAATCTATTTTAACGACAACCCCTGTCCCCTCCCCAATTAATCACCATGGCAGCTTCGTTCCCCCAAAGCCAGTCCCTGGCCACCGCTAAATTATTACGCCATTTAAGCTTTATGAATATTTTATCTCATTACATCTCCTATTGGTTAAGCCCCTGGGAACCAACATGAGTTTGTTGTCTGATTGGTTGTTGTCACATCTGTTTTGAGTGATGTCGCTCGAGAGTTGAATGGAGTGTGATATATTTATAGAAAGCAAGCCAGCACCAGCTTCCCAGGCTGCACTGCAGCAACATGTTTCTTTCACACGGGTGTGCTTGGAATATGTGTAGGGATACAGACAGTGGTGGAAAAAGTGCCTAATTGTCATACTTGAGTAAAAGTATAGATACCTTAATAGAAAATGACTCAAGTGAAAGTCACCCTGTGAAATACTACTTCAGTAAAATTCTAAAAGTATTTGGTTTTAAATATACTTAAAGTATCAAAAGTAAATGTAATTGCTAAAATTATTATTGAAAGGAAAAGTATAAATCATTTCAAATTCCTTATATCAAGCAAACCAGACAGCACCATTTTTTATTTACAGAGAGCCAGGGGCACACTCCAACACTCAGACATAATTTACAAATGAAGCATTTGTGTTTAGTGTGTCCGCCAGATCAGAGGCAGTATGGATGACCAGGGATGTTCTCTTGATAAGTGCGTGAATTGGACCATTTTCCTGTCCTGCTAGCCATTCAAAATGTAACGAGTACTTTTGGGTGTCAGGGAAAATGTATGGAGTAAAAAGTACTTTTCTTTAGGAATGTAGTGAAGTAAAAGTAAAAATTGTCAAAAATATAAATAGTCAAGTAAAGTACAGATACCCCAAAAAACTACTTAAGTAGTACTTTAAAGTATTTTTTACTTAAGTACTTTACACCACTGGATGCAGATGAGTCTATAGTGAAATGTGACACTGAAGTAATGTGTAGTAGAGCAAGAAATGAACAGATCGCTGATGCATAGCAGCGCAGCAGAAGCAATTATCCTGATATCCAATAGGCTCTCCCTCTAATTCAGGCTCTTGCCTGTCCCTGTCTTGCGTCGGCGTTTTGATGGCGAGTTTGGTATCACTTGTCATTCCACATCTGTAAGTGCTGAGGGCGACGAGCCAAACTGGACATGATGGATGCTTGTTTACAGTACGAGGAATATCTCGGCATATTAAAGTCATCAATCTCAAGTTAGAGGCAGCAAAAAAACTGTGGAGAGGCAGATGGCTTTGAACACTGTTAAGAACTCTTCTAAAAAAAAAAGCGCTTGTTATTTGTTGACATGTTAAAGTGGAAATCCAGGAAAAACATGTACTGCCACTTTTTGATCATAGTAATACACCAGCACTAATAGGCTTTCTGATTATGAGATTAAACCTAGGAGAGTTAAAAGCTAATGCTTTACTATTGAACTGTAGTTAAGGGAAGGGAAGCTTTCAAAACATGGTCCCTCAGTGTCTGCATGTATTAATGCTCATATCCCCAAGCTGATCCCGAGCACTTTTATTATCACGTCACACAAACAAACTGTGAGACGTCTGAGCCCTAATGGCCCCCTCCTCTTCCCCAGGCTGGAGGGCACGGAGGATAAGTTCCGGAACAGGGAGAGCCGGCCTGAGGACCTGCAGGTGATCGCTGAGCTAAAGGACATGGTGACTGAGAGGGAGTCCCTCGTCAAGAAGCTGGTGGTAAGTGTATGTACACAGTACAAGATGGCCTACAGGATGCCCTTTTGTGGTTTTACCCAACAATCCTAGACATGGAGCCTGCATGCCTGTCTACCTCCAGACAATAGTAGACCAGACTATGGAGTGCTGTAGCCCTGCATGACCTAAGAGTTCTCATACAGCAGCAGTAGACTCCGAGAGCTATGTTACAGCCCTAGAGTCCCAGCGATGCATTCAGACAGGTTATCCAGCGTACTGTATCGGTGACAAAGTGTCTGTGACGCTAGAGAGAGTGGATAGAAAGCCCTCTGACTTAAGCCAGTGCTATCACCCGGTACTGCTAAGCCCCATTGTAGACCGAGTATGTGAGGTGTGTCGTAAACAATCAGTGAGATGCTCCATCACGAACCCAGAGTGCCGTGACCTAACTGGCATCTCTCTGTGGACTTGCAGGACGACAAAAAGTTCTACCAGCTGGAGTTGGTGAACAGAGAGACCAACTTCAACAAAGTGTTCAACACCAGTCCCAACGTGGGAGTAATAAATCCCCTCATCAAGGTGAGCTGACTGCTTGCACACTAACGCACCACACAGACAGACACAAGGCTAACACACCTCTGGACTAACACTGACCATCAGTTGATTAGAGCCATATGGCTCATTTGAGCCAGTCTTTGACACTTTGTGAAGCCCCAAAGCTACCGGTGACAATTAGAAACCATTAGGGAACCATCCCGATCATTACAGGCCGAGACCAGTTGCCTGTACGTCGTTGTAGAGAATGATTGAAGTGGAGATTTTCCACGTATATTTAGCCTTGATTTCCATTGGAAGTTGTGTCCCATTCCAATGTAAACACAGCAATCCCCTGTCTCCCAGTTGAATGGATCACTCTGCATGGTCAATATGTGACTGTTGACTCCATTTCAAGTTCTATAACTTCCGATATTATGTGTGTTTGTACGTGTGTGTGTGTGTGTGTGTGTGTGTGTGTGTGTGTGTGTGTGTGTGTGTGTGTGTGTGTGTGTGTGTGTGTGTGTGTGTGTGTGTGTGTGTGTGTGTGTGTGTGTTAGTCAGTGTGTATGTGTGTAATCTCCCTGTTCAGACATCCCGTTCTCCTTTGCTTTCCAAGCCATTCTTTGTTAGTGTGAACTTTCTGTAGCCTCTTCCTTTGATGCATCCCTTTTTTGCCCATCTTAGTTTACAGAAAGCTGAGAGCGACTGTTGCTTCACTAGCTGAGTGGTGCGAGTTTGACCATCAGAAAGCATCCATCCACATAAATCCTCCAAGAGAATGAGAAATATATAAATATATATATATATATATATATATATATATATACAGCAGTCTTTTTTCCATTGGACTAGCTTTCCCTATTTTTCCCATTTGTTTGTGTTTTTGTCCTACTGTGTAGCAACAGAGAAAGAATGACAAATCAGCAAACCGCTTCAGCAGCTCTCCAAACCTCAGGGCTCTGGAGGCGACAGGAACAGGGATGGGGAGCGGGCAACCCCAGCCCAACCGCCTAGAGCCTATCCCCAACTCCCCCATTCACCACCTTGAGCTCAACACTAGCAAACCTCTGCCCCCACCGACCCCTCCGACAGAGCCCAAGAAATTCATGAGGTGAGCGCCGCCCCTCCCTCGCCGCTGACGCCTCCGTCCGCACCATGGGCAGGCCCAGGGGTCAAGCACACTGACACACAGACAGACAGAGGCTTGCCCTGACCTTCGGCCCATACAGCTGCAGATAGGCAGCTTTCATACAAACCTCTCCAGAGTCAGCTGTCATATCCCTTTATGTTGGGCTTCAGTCTTTAAAAGAAACTTCTCAATGTGACCCTCACTGGCGAATGTTGATGTTCTTCCCCCCTCTCTGTCAGACCTCGCTCTGATAAACAAAAGAGCGTTAAATTAGGAATGACAAAAAAACATTTAAGCACTCCAGTCTGGAACTTTAATTACCTTGAATAATAGATTAAGTTGCGTGCTGCCTGTTGCCAGCAGGCTGAGGGTTCATCCCAGGATTCCCTCTTGATTGCTATTCTATTTGAAGGACATGATGGTTTTTGTCTTTGCCTGCAGTTTTTGCGAGGCTTTGATTGCATCCCCCGAGAATTAGCTTTCGGAGAGAGGCAGAGCTCCCACAATCCCCCCCTACACTTCTATGTCAATTCATCTTTACTTTATACCGCGAAGTCAGTGACTTCACAAGAGGGTTTCTTTTCAAACACACAACAAAAGATATTCCAGCTGAACTTACACACACTGCTGGAGATGTGTCAACACTTTACTATACTATAATAAAGTATAGTAAATACATAAGCTTTGAAAATGGCATTGGAATGCAAAAAGGAGCATGTGTACCACTACCCCTCCCCCACCCCCACCGTCACTCTTAACATGCTAACTGAAGTGTGCACGCTAGGAGTTGTCTCTTTGTGTCTCTGCGTTGTGTTAATTGTTCAGTTTGTTCTGGAAGTTATAGGCCTACAACTCATTGGTGATGTTGTTCTTGTTCTGTTAAACCCCCTCATCCTCACCGGCCTCCAGGCTTGCCGCACTTACTGCACTTTGTTGTCCACCTTGATGTGAAATTGTTTTGATTTTACATGAGGAAAATATTGCTGGTGGTATTTTCTTGCGTGTGTGTGGATGTGTGAACGTCTAACTGAAGCCTCCAATAACAACAACACTCTCCCTCTCATCAATGAACGCCTCTCTCGCTCTCTTGTGCCTTGGCATTGCTTTGCTCGCTGTTGTGCTTCCAGCTATAATTCTGTTCATGTGTATTAAGCACACATGTTAATGTGGTACTCTCTTGTGCATGTGTTGTACTAGCTTGTGCTGCCTGCACTCATCCGATGCTTAGGTTTCTGACAATTGCTGCACTTGTTATCTATCTGTACCCGCGTGCACTGCGCCTCTGAGCTTTGGGCGTTTCTGTTGCCTTTGCTGCATGCTGCTATGTAAATAAGTTGCAGATGAGTCGGCGTGGCGGATTTGCGCGGGGCTGCCCTCCATTGTCATGGGACTCTCCCATCACTGCATCACACACATGGCCTGTCTGTCTCAGCCCCTGGCAAGGTGTCCCTGTTTACACTTAGCAACAGATGCACCCCCACATACCACATACCTGCTGAAGCACATACCACTCGTATTAACCAAACTGCAGGGGCAAATGATGACACAATGGTGCCATGTATTACATATTTGCCTTCAGATTATTCAAAGGCTGCCCCGATCTCGTTGCGTGCAGTGCTCCTGAAGTGCTGCTCTATTTCGATTCACGAGGTCTATACCAGAACACACACGCTTCAGTTCTCGGAGAAGATACCTAGATCAATAGAACTTCTTAATTCAGCTCACCAGCAAATGTGTAGTACAATACATGTACATAAATACTTGAGTTGTCCCGATGAAAAACACTAGCATGCGTGCTTATGCCATTTCTCTGCTTCTAGCTTTTGATGTTGTTGAGGTCAGCCCTGTCCGTCTCAGCCCAGGTGTTCTCTGGATCCGAAATTGGTGATGAACAGACCAATTGAGCATTCAATTGGGTTTGCTGCAATGGAGGCCACTGAGACTGAGGAGAGAATGATCACAGAGGAGATATTTTAGGATAGTTCTTAGAGACAAACAGTTCAAGGCCCCGCACAGGATGAAGAAGCCACCTGTCTTTAATTTAAACACTTCAGACATGTTCAGCTCAGTTAGGGCAGTGCAGTTGGTGCAGTGCAGAATGAGTGCAGGCTGTGTTTATTCATTTGTATCTAGTCATGACAATAATAATAAAACCTTTAAGTTCAGAGGATGTTATTTCACATAACAACTGTGGAAATAACCATAGTAGGAAATTAAAACTCAAAATATCTGAAGTTACACAGTTCTTTATCAGATTCCCAGACTGCAATTTCCTTGCCTTTGTGTTTGTCAAATATCAACTGCAATATAAAGTTGGGTCATAAATCACTGAGATATTTTCATCTTGAACTCGTTGTACACTCTAGTTGTTGCGAGGAGAGCGCTTCACATTATTACGGTTTGTTCTGTACTGACATTTCAATGAGACTTCTCCTCCCACTCATTCTCTCCTTCTTTTTGGCTCTCCAGACAGTCGGATGTCAATTCCTTCATAGATAGGAGGCATCTGGTGCCCATCAACGGGCTACGACCCCTGAACAATTGAGGCTGAGGGAGGGCCCTAGACACCAGGCAGCCAGACAGACAGCCAGAGATATATCTAGCTCTATAGGCAAAGAGCAAAGGTTATTTTATGTGGAATAAAGCTGCAATGTTCGAGTACAGTGATGTTTGTTGGCGGTTATTGTGAATTTGTCAATGCCAAGGCTATGGTCAAGCCAGCAAACCCAGTGAAATGCATTAGGTTGAATATGCTATATCTTAGGTAGACTTAGAACAAACAACAATAGGCAAGGTTATGGTCTTTCAATACATTTTCCCTGTCAGATGTTTTCCTTGGTTACAATTGCATTGGCTTTTCAGAAACTACAGACAAGTAGTATGAAAGTAGTATATAGGATTTTTAATAGATGCATTCACATATTTGTATCACCAAGACAGCGTCGTCCCCCAAGGACCTGAGTCAAAGATTAGCAACCGCATGGTCTTGTAATTTAATCTCACAAAATCTCATGTCTGGACGATCATGTAAAACAGAAAAGTTAGAGTTAGTAGAGCCGCGGGCTCTTAGAAATGAGCACACTTAACAGGGTTAAAGGCAGATTAGCGCAATGGAAATCTTATCGTTTTCTAGGAAACATTCACACTTAAGAGCAGATCAACAAATCTATATTGCCGCAGCAAAATCCCATTATCCTCTGAACTGGATGAATGACTACTTCGACGACACTAAGGAACATTCACAAACACATCACATAGGCATAAAACCCAGAGACTTAAATCAAATAAAATGACTCAACTCCAAGGTGTAATAAGGATTCCTTAGTCAATAATGTCCTGTATTGTGTAACTGTGCTGCTGTTGTGGTGTGCCTCCCCCCCCCCTCCCCTGTGTAGCCCTCCTGAGACAGAAGAGTCACCCGTAGGATCCCCCGACCACCAGCGCCAGGAGTGGTTCGCCCAGTACTTCACTTTCTGACTTTTGCAACTCGAGAGCATGTCAACCATAGGAAACGAAAAATACAAAAAAAAAAAAAAAAGAACATTATTTAATGATCTCCCACTCCATCTCATTCTGTTGATTACTTCACCGTGAACGGGTTCCTTGTTTGTACAGTGCCGATGAGTATGTTTGACGTTTTCTTTTCTGCAGTTTCTTAAGAGTGATGCATATGCTGCTACAGTAAATTGTCCTCTCTCTGTACCTTATTTTAGAATGGCACCATAGCGAGAGTTTGTTACAGACGCATAACCAATTTTGGTAGAATTAAACTGTTTGTATGGTTGTCTCAACACAGATATAATGATGTCTCACCAATTTTAAAAATAAATTGCATATTTTATATTTATATTATACTATGTATGCTTAACTAATAAATAATTATTGTGACATTTAATCATGATATGTGTGCTGTCTTTTTTGGGGTGGCCTTTCAATTTATGGAGGATTTGTACCATAAAGTACTGTGCAATAGAATCCCAACGTCTGCAGAAAATATTTAATTATAAGGTGTTTGAATGAACTCCATTATGTTTTGAAATGGTGTTTTACACTGTTTTAGGTCAAAGTATGTACTGGTATTTACTGTGTCTGTGTTTAGGTCTGGTTCAGGTGAATTTCTCTGGTCCTGTTGTGGCATGTGATAGCCTTGCAGCTGCACATTTATTTTGGATAGACATAGACGCTAACCAATCAGAAAATATAAGGGGTTCCTGCCATAAAAGCAATTTCAGATTATTTTGACCCACATAAAAAAGCACATGTTTTCTACTGAATCATTGTGGATTTAAATGCAGCATTTAATTCATAGTGAGTATTTTAAGACAGTGCCATGATGTTTCTTTCATGTTATAGTTTTGAACACCCCTGTGGGAGTACTGAATGTGTGAATCCAGAGGAAAGTTGCAAAGTTCTTAAAGGTCATGGGCTAGAAGGGATCCAGCTTTTGTCAAGTTAATGTCAGGTTTGACTTTTCATAGCAGTTTCAAAGACCTTACGCAGCAGGTTAGGATAATTAATGTAGCTTGTTTGGGGAATTAGGTTAAGGTTAGGAACACAATTGGGGTTAGCTTAAATATATATTGTCAAACTTTCTAGGGTAAAACTGACCGGTAGTGCACATAAGGGCAGCAGTACCGGGGGAATCCAAGACAGTATTCTAAAACTTTTGACCGGTAGTGTGTTATATATATATATAAATTGGGATGGCAGGCAGCCTTGTGGTTAGAGCGTTGGGACATTAACCGAAGGGTTGCTGGATCGAATCCCTAAGCTGACAAGGTAAAAAATCTGCCGTTCTCAATGAGGCAGTTAACCCACTGTTCCTAGGCCGTCATTGTAAATAAGAGTTGAATAGTTGAATGAAATACATTTCAATTAACAGGTGTTCCTTCTTAAAAGTTAATTTGTGGAATTTCCTTCCCCCTTAATAATGCACCTGAGCCAATCAGTTGTGTTGTGACAAGGTAGATAGCCAGATTTGATAAAAGACCGTTCGTATTATGGCAAGAACAGCTCAAATAAGCAAAGAGAAAAGACTGTCCATCATTACTTTAAGACATGAAGGTCAGTCAATATGGAATATTTCAAGAACTTTGAAAGTTATTCAAGCACAGTCGCAAAAACCATCAAGAGCTATGATGAAACTGGCTCTCATGAGGTCCGCCACAGGAATGGAAGACCCAGAGTTACTCCTGCTGCAGAGGATATGTTCAATTGGGTTACCAGCCTCAGAAATTGCAGCCCAAATAAATGCTTCACAGAGCTCAAGGAATAGACACATCTCAACATCCACTGTTCAGAGGAGACTGTGTGAATCAGGCCTTCATGGTCGAAATGCTGCAATGAAACCAGTACTAAAGGACACCAATAATAATAAGAGACTTGCTTGGGGCAAGAAACATGAGCAATGGACATTAGACCGGTGGAAATGTGTCCTTTGGTCTGGAGTCCAAATTGGAGATTTCATTAGTGTCACGTCCTGACCTTAGTTCCTTTTTTATGTCTCTGTTTTAGTTTGGTCAGGGCGTGAGTTGGGTTGGGCATTCTAGGTTTTTTGTTCTAGGTTTTGTATTTCTGTGTTTGGCCTGGTATGGTTCACCATCAGAGGCAGCTGTCGATCGTTGTCTCTGATTGAGAACCATACTGCCTGTTTTCCCACTATGATTTGTGGGTCGTTATTTTCCATTTCAGTGTTTTCACCATACGGGACTGTTTCGGTTTTCCTTTATTCTCTTGTTCGTTTGTATTCAGGGTTCAGTTTACTAAAGGCATCATGAACACGTACCACGCTGCGCTTTGGTCTACTCCTTCCACCAACGACAATCGTTACAATTAGGCTGCTGTCTGTAATTATTTGTCTCAGTATATTTCATGATGTGTAACAGGGCAATGATGTGACCAATCTGTGATTCAGGGCATTATTATTTAGTAAGCATAATAAAGACCATTTCCAGCGGTGGTAATATCGCTAGTAGCTGATCCGTCGTCGGTATAGGGGAATCATTTTTATGTTCATGTCAGATTTAAATGGAGGAAGCTGAGACGAGAGCAGCGCTGCTTTTCTTTCGATCCAACGACACACTTAGCGAACCGTCTCTCTTCTCGGCATTTTGGGATCTTCGGCCCTCTAGAGGAATTATTTTCCGCCTTTGTTTAGTGACTTACTTCAATATATTTTTGTAACTCACCAAAGTTGTTAGTGTTGACAAACACGTCTCTGCATACACCAGTTGTTTCCCCAGAATAGAACACACAAACTCTGGTCCACGCGCATTTGTCTGAAGCAAATGCATTTCCTAAGCGTACAGAACTGACGCATTCGTGTTAGCCGGACATACTATCACCAACCTGATAGATTGCTGTCCTAATTTGCCTCTACTACCAATTTCACCATCAGTTTACTAGCCAGACACTACAGATGAGCCCTTTGGGTCTATATGAGATGTCATCTGGCTGCATAGATCATTGCATACATTACACAGCTTGTTACATTTAAAGCATATTCCACCCCCGTCAGATCCATGATGTTGATAAACCAGCGCTGGTAGCTCTGATAGGGCAAGTGTTTGAGTCGTATGTAACAGAGCACCACACGACTGACATCATGCAGATCCTTCTGGCGCTTGATGAAGATGCCCACTACTCGGTGGTCAGCAACACCATGACACTATTCGAAGCCAACATGGAGGTAGGAGACTACTTTAACGCCTACCCCAGCGAGGCGTCAACATCTTCAACAAC
Organism: Oncorhynchus masou masou; assembly: GCF_036934945.1. Lineage (NCBI taxonomy): Eukaryota > Metazoa > Chordata > Actinopteri > Salmoniformes > Salmonidae > Oncorhynchus > Oncorhynchus masou. Next base: position 17,303,171 of record NC_088227.1, read on the forward strand.
GCCCTTTACAGGGCCGCCAAGATGGTGTCAGTGAACTCAACACAGCAAGGTGGCACAAGGTCAAACACCACCTGCATGCCGGAATCACAGGTAAGAGGCCCTTAACATAGAGATCCAATTATATTAGTAGAGGGACTATATTATAGACCCTCAAAGTTCCAGAATGGGGTGAAAATGGCAGCCATATTGGTCAGTGCAAAATCCAAACCAGCAGAGCTATGTTTGGCAGCGAAACAGTTCATTCAGTCTCATTTACTGCCTTTAAAAAAGCATAGCTGATATGGCTGACTTGCTTAAACAAATGTGGTTTCTACTGACAATTGAGATGTACAAACTATGGCATAAGGGGACAATGAGTGGATAAAAGGCTATCCGTAATTTTGATTAAGACATTAATGAGTGAGCGAGGATGGACGTAGTCAATGTTCAGCACTATTGAAATGTACAGCGATAGAATTCAGAACGTGGGCCGTTCTTACAGTATTATTGTACACCGTAGGATAAATAAAGGGGGCATATAAGTAAACAATAAAAGCTCTTACAATATCCGATGACGGCATTTCTCTAAAACAAGCTATAGGCTACATGTGCACCACCAAGTCAGAACAGTAGGCTAAGTTATGAGGGGTAAAGGGAGTAAATTATTAGGGTGAGGCACATGAGCTACTAACAGTTTACTGCACAACATACACTTAGTATTGCTTTCTTAGCTACCGTATACAGTGCCTTATTCTGAAATGGATTAAATGAAAATAACATATTAATCAATCTACACACTATACCCCATAATGACAAAGCAAAAACAGGTTTTCATATTGTTTTGCAAATGTATAAAAAAAACAAAAACAGAAATACTTTATTTACATATGTTTTCACTCTTTGCTATGAGACTCTGAATTAAGCTCAGGTGCATCCTGTTTCCATTGATCATCCTTGAGATGTTTCTACAACTTGATTGGAGTGCACCTGTTGTAAATTCAATTGATTTGTCACTTGCGTTGAAATGAGCGGACCAAGGCGCAGCGTGCGTAGAGTTCCACATATTTTAATAAATCGAAACTCACCAAACAAAACAAACACAAACGAAACGTGACGTTCTGGGCTGCTCACAGGCAGCTACACAAAAACAAGATCCCACAATCTAAGGTGGGAAAAAGGGCTGCCTAAGTATGATCCCCAATCAGAGACAACGATAAACTGATTGGGAACCATACTAGGGCAACAAAGAAGTATAAACATAGATATGCCCACGCAAGTCACACCCTGACCTAACGAAATAGAGAATAAACAAGGCTCTCTAAGGTCAGGGCGTGACATGATGTCTATATAAGGTCCCAAAGTTGACAGTGCATGTCAGAGCAAAAACTGAGCCATGAGGTTGAAGGAATTGGCCATAGAGCTCCAGAAAACAGGATTGTGTTGAAGCATAGATCTGCAACATTGAAGGTCCCCAAGAACGCAGTGGCCTCCATCATTCTTAAATGGAAGAAGTTTGGAACAACCAAGACTCTTCCTAGAGCTGGCCGCCCGGCCAAACTGAGCAATCGGGGGAGAAGGGCCTTAGTCAGGGATCTGACCAAGAACCCGATGGTCACTCTGACAGAGCTCCAAAGTTCCTCTGTGGAGATAGGAGAACCTTCCAGAAGGACAAGCATCTCTGCAGCACTCCACCAATCAGGCCTTTGTGGTAGAGTGGCCAGACGGAAGCTCCTCAGTAAAAGGCACATGACAGCCTGCATGGAGTTTGCCAAAAGACACCTAAAGACTCTTAGACCATGAGAAACAAGATTCTTTGGTCTGATGAAACCAAGGTTGAACTCTTTGGCCTGAATGCCAAGGGTCACGTCTGGAGGAAACCAGGCACCATCCCTACGGTGAAGCATGGTGGTGGTAGCATCATGCTGTTTTTCAGCAGCAGGGACTGGGAGACTAGTCAGGATCAAGGGAAAGATGAACAGAGCAAAGAACAGAGAGATCCTTGATGAAAACCTGCTCCAGAGCACACAGGACCTCAGACTGGGGCGAAGGTTCACCTTCCAACAGAACAATGACCCAAAGCGCTCAACCAAGACAATGCAGGAGTGACTTCGGGACCCTTTCCAACTTGACAGAGCTTTAGAAGATTGGATAAACTCCCCAAATACAGGTGTGCCATTCTTGTAGCGTCATACCCAAGAAGACTCAAAGCTTTAATCGCTAAAAAGGTGCTTCACCAAAGTACTGAGTAAAGGGTCTGAATACTTATGTAAATGTACTATTTCAGTTTTTTTCTTTATACATTTGCAAAAATGTATAAAAACCTGTTTTTTCTTTGTCATTATGGGGTATTGTGTGTAGATTGATGAGGAAAAAATATATGTAAATCATTTTAGAATAAGGCTGTAACATAACCTAAATGTGGAAAATGTCAAGAGGTTTGAATAGTTTCTGAATGCTCTGCACTCCCTGTCACATTACACAATTTATGCAGCAACATACAGTACAAGACATTTTTGGACTCACCTTGTTGTGCTGTGTTCATGTGAACAGTAAGGTAGTGCAGAGGTCCTTCGTGTCTTCAAACATTGTCATTTAAAGTTTGGCATTCTCTGGATTTATGGCGCTTTCAAGACAACTAGGAACTCTGAAAAAAAATCAAGGTTGAATTATGACGTCAGTGACAGGGGCCCACGTTCCCGACTTGGAATTCCGAGTTGGATGACCGTTCCAAACTTATTTTCCCAGTCGGAGCTTGTTTCTTTCAGAGTTTCCAGTTGTCTTGAACTCACTGAAGTCTGAGATTTCCCAGTTCCGATTTTCCAGTTGTTTCAAACACGGAAGAAGTCATGCTGGATTGGCAGCGTGGCCAATGTTGAATGTTTATCCTTTTAAGCTTGGAAAAGAGACCCTTAAACCCAGACTTGGACCACACACTCACTCCACTGAGTAGCAGGCTAGTGATTGCTTTGCAATGTTTGCAGTTAGCCACTGATTCCTTTCAAACCACTCATTACTGAATTTGCGATTTCCACCTTGTTGTGTAATGTTTATGTCCAACGGCCGATGAACACCGATACGTTTTATCTATAATTTATCTTCATATGACAAGGGTTGAAAAGGATTTGACAGTAGAATGTCGATTTCCTTCATGATGATTCACCATTTTTTTGTTCTGTTCCACTTTTCCGACCAGCAAAATAAAGTTCTGAACCGCTTAGAACCAAAACAAAGTACCGGTTTATACATTTTTCTGTGTCAGCCGTCCTAGGTCAACCTCCACACCTAATTACTTTAGCCATTGTGCACTGCAGTCTGGGGTCTCACTGGTACAGACAGCAGTGTTATAATTAGCCAGAGGATGCGCTTCAAAGGGCTCTTGGTGATGTAGCCGTGTGTGTTCTGCTGGGGAATGTTACTACTACACGGCAATGTTTAAGGTCAGACCGATATCTTTCTCCTCGGGGTATGCTGGGCTCTTTTGATGACTCGATGTTTTCAACATGTTGCTCGCTCGAAATACAAAGTATGTCTCTCTGTGGAGAGGACCGCTGTATGTGGGCTGCATCTTAAATCGGAGTTGTCTAATCTCACTGAGAAAATGGACAGGGCTTCATGTAAAAGCACTGAAGATGTGGACGTACAATGTGAATGCCATTTAAGATGCTAGATGGAGAGAGATGATATGTTCCGTGAGTCCATGATAGCATTTGGTGGGCTGGAATATTGCATTGGATCCACCATAAAGGCCTAGTTTCCTTGTATATTTTGTCAGTGCGTGGGATGAAAGAACAGCAATGTCACCTATTAAATCAAATCCAAATCAAATTGTATTTGCCACATGCAACGAATACAATGGGTGCAAACCTTACCGTGAAATGCTTCCTCGCAATCAATGTTCCCTCCAAATGTTTTCATAACTGAGCAAATTTCTATTCTGCTGAGTGCAAACTTGAAAATTGTGAAAGTTCTGTGCAACTTCCAGTGTGAGTTTACTGTGAACACTGAGGCTGTACCCGATTTAAGTTAGTTTTAACAGTGGTCAAGTAGACTACTGTGGCTAATTGATCATAATGTACCATCAAAAACAATCAAGAAAATGCATTCCCATAACATTTTAACACGGAAATAGCAGCCTACAGTAGCAGCCCATGTGTGGTGTTCAATGTAGGTCTACATTCCATGAGACTTTTGAAGAAAAGCTGCAGGGCTCGACATGAACCTGTTTATCCCCTTGTGACTGAAAATCTTGTTGTTTGATGCATAAAACAACTTTACAAAATAAAATGCAGCATTATTCACATACCATTATTACACAGAATCAGACAAGTTATACTACCCTGTTCCTATTGGCTACTTAGCTTATTCATGCCTATCTCAAAATACAACACTGCCTCTTTAAGACGAGAAAAAACAACTCTTTACTTGACTCACTTTTCAAAGATGTCAAGAAATGCACACATTTTGTGCTCTTGTAGGAAGCAGTCACGCCCTCATTGCTGACTACAAATGATCTATAAATGGGCTAATATCTCACTAACTAGCAAAGGATATGAACAAATGTGCACACGTTGCTACATGTAGCTCTCACTTTGATCTCAAAACAAACGCAATCTCATCACAACCGGTCATGCTGTAAAAACAGTTCAGTTCAAAGTGAATGGCACAGATCCAAATATGGCAATGATCTATTTGCATTTAGGCCTATTCCGGTTCTGATTGTTTATGGCACACCGGTCTGTGTAGACTGCGGGCCTGAGTCGTGCAGTGGCAAATCAATATAATCCTACACCGATGTGTCCTGCCTACAACAAAATATCTTGCATAGTTCGTATTGCATATTAAATATTGCATAGTTCGTTTTGGTTTCGATATGTTGCATTGAAAGTGGGTAATATTGCGTTGATTTGATCACAATTCCCATAGGAAAGGGAAACATTGATAGTGTTAACTAACATGGAACACTTTAGTTTAATCTCGTGCTTCTCTGTGCTGGCTGATATTTCTGCACGGCAGTCCCGGGGAGCTGCGAGGTGGTGGAAAAAGTACTCTATCATACTTGAGTAAAAGTAAAGATACCTTAACAGAAAATTACTCAACTAAAAGAGAAGTCACCCAGTAAAATGCTACTTGAGTAAAGGTCTAAACGTATTTGGTTTTAAATATACTTACGTATCAAAAGTAAATGGAATTGCTAAAATGTACTTAAGTATCAAAAGTAAAAGTATAAGTCATTTCAAATTCCCTATATAAAGCAATCCAGACAGCACCATTTTCTTGTTTAAAAAAAAATGATGGATAGCCAGGGACACACTCCAACACCCAGACATCATTTACAAACGAAGCATTTGTGTTTAGTGAGTCCGCCAGATCAGAGGCAGTAGGGGTGACCAGGGATGTTCTCTTGATTAGTGTGTGAATTGGACCATTTTCCTGTCAAAATGTAACAAGTACTTTTGGGTGTCAGGGAAAATGTATTTAGTAAAAAAGTACATTATTTTCATTAGGAATGTAGTGAAGTAAAATGAAAAGTTACCAAAAATATAAATAATAAAGTAAAGTACAGATACCCCAAAAACTACTTAAGTAAAAATGCTTTAAAGTACTACTTAAGTGCTTTACACCACTGGAGCTGTGTGTCCCCGTAAGCACGCAGCTTAGTGGGAACATTGCTTACAACCCCTTAACCATTTTTTTTTTAAAGTAAGTAAGAAAATATTTTTTCATATTTTTTATTTAACACAATAAAATAACGGTAACGAGGCTATATACAGGAGGCACCGGTAACGAGTCAATATGCAGGGGTACAGGTTAATCAAGGTAATTGAGGTCATATGTACAGTACCGTTTTTGAAAGAAAAGCAAACATTTTTGTCCATTAAAAGAACATCAAATTGATCTGAAATACAGTGTAGACATTGTTAATGTTGTACATTTACTATTGTAGCTGGAAATAGCTGATTTTTTATGGATAATCTACAATATCTACAGAGGCCCATTATCAGCAACAATCACTCCTGTGTTCCAATAGCATGTTGTGTTAGCTAATCCAAGTTGATCATTTTAAAAGGCTAATTGATCATTCGAAAACCCCTTTTGCAATTATTTTAGCACAGCTGAAAACTGTTGTCCTGATTAAAGAAGCAATACAACTGGCCTTCTTTAGACTAGTTGAGTATCTGGAGCGTCAGCATTTGTGGGTTTGATTACAGGCTCAAAATGGCCAGAAACAAAGCACTTTCCCCTGAAACTCATCAGTCTATTCTTGTTCTGAGAAATGAAGATTATTCCATGCGGAGAAATTGCCAAGAAAGTGAAGATCTCGTGCAATGCTGTGTACTACTCCCTTCACAGAACAGCGCAAACTGTCTCTAACCAGAATAGAAAGAGGAGTGGGAGGCCCCGGTGGACAACTGAGGAAGAGGACAAGTACTTTAGTGTCTAGTTTGAGAAACAGACACCTCACAAGTCCTGGCAGCTTCAATAAAGATTACCCGCAAAACACCAGTCTCAACATCAACAGTGAAGCGGCGACTCCGGGATGCTGGCCTTATTTTAGATTAATTCAGACTATTTTTAGAAGTGTATACTGGCATATGTTGTTGCTACGGCGTCTCAATAGGAACAAACAGTAATATTTTACATTTTTAAGCAAAGGTCTTTGAAGGAAGTATGCGAGGCACAGACATTAACTTTGCCTAACTATGTTCTGCTAGGAGCAAACCAAACCTGGTATGCGGGCACTTTTAAGCTACCTGTTAAAATAAAAGATGGCGAGGCTTCTCCCTTAGAACTCTCCCCATTAGGTACTTTTATCCACTGAAAATCAATACTGTAGGCTACTTAACAGATGTACAGCAAGGCAACAACTTGTGCCAGATGTGTAGGCCAAGCATCTTTTCAATCTTCTATGTAGTGTGTTTTATTTGACTCATGCAAGATGTAAGCGTTCTCTCCTCAATACAAGAGTGGGTAGAGATCCCCATCTGGTGGTATGTATTGAGCATGACAAGTAATGCTGAACTTGAGCACATGACGGCACACATTTAGTCCCTTGTACTCCAGGACCTTGGTCACACTGGTGCGGATGACCGTGTCTGTTACGAACAGGAAGTGACCCGCATTCCGAGACTTGGGGATGTTGGTGCAGTTGTATTATCAATTTTGATTTAAAGTCTGCTGAATGTGTCATCACGCCTCAGATCTTCCTCTGTGTCCAGAGCTCACCAGGGAGAACATCCCCAAGTCTCGGAACGCGGGTCACTTCCTGTTCGTAACAGACACGGTCATCCGCACCAGTGTGACCAAGGTCCTGGAGTACAAGGGACTAAATGTGTGCCGTCGTGTGCTCTCCCTGCAAACCGACTTGCCCACCTACTGCCGGATGGAGCTCCCACCTACTGCCCCAACCAGGACCTCTGCAACTCCAAGTTCACCTACCCAGCAGCTTGCAGGGACTAACCGCAGATTAAGATCCATGAGCAGGTGATTGACTGGCTGGGGGACAAGGGGCTGTAGCTCTGTTTTGCACATTGTATAACCCTACTGTGGGTTGAAGGTGGAACAGCCTGTTAAATAACATCTGCAAACAGAAATTGAAAGCCTATATTTGATCAGACTGTGGCCCCCCTTTCCCTGCTGATCTGGGTGTCCATGTTCAGGCTGTCTGTGGGCAGTATTCCATGGTGGTCATTCTGGAGGATGATCTGGTGGACAGCTGTAAATCAGGTAACACTGGTCACTATGACCTCACTTCCCACTGGGCAGAGATGTCAATTCAATGTCTATTCCACGTTGGTTCAACATAACTTGATTCAACCAGTGTGTGCCCAGTGTGTTATCACTATGATGCAGTATTACAGTTGCCGTCACAGTGTGATTTGTTACATAAAGGATGTTGTCATATTATGGGATTTTTTTTAAACAATTATTTGTTTTGCAGAGGTGATGTTATGTTTGCCAGGTAGATTGTGACATCACTGAGTATTGGAATTCCACAGTGTGATGTGTGACCAATGATGTCATAATACTGTATGATATATGGATGTTACATTGGGGTGTCATTTTGTTTATGATAACATCACAATACTGTATGATTGGCTTTCACCCAAGATGAAGTCATAATAGATGAATAGGATTTTTTTTTAATGAATAGGAATGTTTTTAAAGGGATTAGTGACATCACAATGAATGTTGGGTTGATTTTCTAAAATCTCATTATTGTAATTAAAATTGTCAACAAGACGATGTCACAATGCATGGAGTAGTTTGTCAGCGATGGAAGCCCCTGTATGAGGGCGCACATTGTAAACTGGATCTAGTGTTGAAAGCCAACTTTATTGAAGTGAACAATGAGCAGACCATGGCAGCTCTGGTCCTAGAGGACATGCAGAAGGAGTTTGACTAGCTCTGGGACAATTGCAAACATGACCCTATAGCTGGTACATAGAAATGAAACTAACTGTTGCCATATAGATTTAAATACTACTTTTACATTTATTTAATAGTCATTATTACATGATAAATACTATGAGATGAGATGGGCATGAAGAGTTTATGGAATTTGATCGGTGTTCTTTTTCCATTCCGAAGGCAGGAAGCAGAATCTCATGAGTCTGTGCCCACAGGTGTTTTGGATGTACGTAGTTAAGTTATCTGTTGCTATGGTGTTAGCCGGTGGGGTGCAAAGAATAGATCCCTCTGGAACAAAGGTAAGAGGTCTGTATCCTTGTTCAAAACATGGGCCCATTTCTCTCACATACAGTTGAAGTTACATACACCTTAGCCAAATACATTAAACTCAGTTGTTCACAATGCCTGACATTTATTCCTAGAAAAAATTCCCTATCTTAGGTCAGTTAGGATCACCACTTTATTTTAAGAATGTGAAATGTCAGAATAATAGTAGAGAGAATTAATTATTCTGCTTTTATTTCTTTCATCATATTTCCAGTGGGTTAGAAGTTTACATACACTCAATTAGTATTTGATAGCAATGCCTATAAATTATTTAACTTGGGTCAAACGCTTCAGGTAGCCTTCCACAAGCTTCCCACAATAAGTTAGGTCAATTTTGGCCCATTCCTCCTGACAGAGCTGATGTAACTGAGTCAGATTTGTAGGCCTCCTTGCTCGCACAAGCTTTTTCAGTTCTGCCCACAAATGTTCTGTAGGATTGAGGTCAGGGCTTTGTGATGGCCACTCCAATACCTTGATTTTGTTGTCCTTAAGCTATTTTGCCACAACTTTGAAAGTATGCTTGGGGTCATTGTCCATTTGGAAGACCCATTTGCAACCAAGCTTTAAATGCCTGACTGAAGTCTTGAGATGTTGCTTCATTAAATCCACACAATTGTCCTTCGTCATGATGCTATTTTGTGAGGTGCACTAGTCCCTCCTGCAGCAATGCACCCCACAACATGATGCTGATACTCCCGTGCTTCATGGTTGGGATGATGTTCTTCGGCTTTATATCCTCCCCCTTTTTCCTTCACACATAGCGGTCATTATGGCCAAAAAGTTGTATTTTTGTTTCATCAGACCAGAGGACATTTCTCCAAAAAGTACGATCTTTGTCCCCATGTGCAGTTGCAAACCGTAGTCTGTTTTTTTATGGCGGTTTTGGAGCAGTGGTTTCATCCTTGCTGAGTGGCCTTTCAGGTTATGTCGATATAGGACTCATTTTACAATGGAAATAGATACTTTTGTACCTGTTTCCTCCAGCATCTTCACAGGGTCCTTTGCTGTTGTTCTGGGATTGATTTGCACTTTTCGCACCAAAGTACGTTTATCTCTAGGAGACAGAATGCGTATCCTTCCTGAGCGATATGACGGCTGCGTGGTCCCATTGGGTTTATACTTGCGTACTATTGTTTGTACAGATGAATGTGGTATCTTCAGGCATTTGGAAATTGCTCCCAAAGATGAACCAGACTTGTGGAGGTCTTTTGCTGAGGTATTGGCTGATTTCTTTTGATTTTCCCATGATGTCAAGCAAAGAGGCACTGAGTATGTAGGTAGGCCTTAAAATACATCCACAGGTACACCTCCAATTGACTCAAATGATGTCAATTAGCCTATCAGAAGCTTCTAAAGCCATGACATCATCTTCTGGAATTTTCCAAGCTGTTTAAAGGCACAGTCAACTTAGTGTATATAAACTTCTGACCGACTGGAATTGTGATACAGTGAATTATAAGTGAAATAATCTGTCTGTAAACAATTGCTGGGAAAATTACTTGTGTCATGCACAATGTAGATGTGACTTGCCAAAACTATAATTTGTGGAGTGGTTGAAAAACAAGTTTTAATGACTCCAACCTAAGTGTATGTAAACTTCCAACTTCAACTGTATCTTATATACTGCAAATAACCGTGTCCATGTTAATATCTGATTCTAGATCTGTAATTAGGTCTTTGTTTAGGCGAGTTTCATCTTCTGCAGGTGGGAAGTTTCTGAAGTACGCTGCTAAAATCACTCCCCTCTCAGTCCTCACTGCTGGGATCTTCTCTCCTTCCGCAGGTCTGTCTGCCCTCTGCTGGTGCATCTGATACAGTGCACTTTGCTTAGAAGAATCCATGAAATAACCAATGTAGTGTGTGTCACGGTGGCAGCCGTGAAGGACTCTTGGGAGTGGCATCTAGAGGCAGGAGCTCTGTTGTTCAACAGCATCAAAGAGCACGACCGCACCAGTATCCACAGAACCATGGAGAAGCAGACCATCACTGTGGCCAAGGTGCAGGGTCAAGAAAATACACTTTTTATATGTATATAGTCATAACATAATTCCAGAGGGCGGTTCTATAAAGCCTCTTGCTCTACTGTATAGAATTCCTATTTTGCACTCAAAATTGGTCTTTACTTCTGTTGTGGGTTGAGAGTAAGACATGTCGAACATGATAATGTCAGTAGGCAGAAAAGATAATGACATAATGACACAATGCGTCTTTCTATTTCCTTCATTTATTTTTTTGTCGTCTATTTCCCTCAGGGGTTCCCTCTGTATTTCCCTCTGTATTTCCCTCTGTATTTCCCTCTGTCTTTCCCTCTGTATTTCCCTCTGTCTTTCCCTCTGTCTTTCCCTCTGTCTTTCCCTGTGTATTTCTCTCTGTATTTCCCTCTGTATTTCCCTCTGTCTTTCCCAGCATTTGTGTAAACTGAACACCGGGACAACCATCTTGGCAGCATCCAACCCTTAAGGGCCAGGAGGACCCCAACGTGCCTGTGTCAGTCAACGTGGCCCTTGCCAGATCCCTGCTCAGCCGTTTTGACCTGGTCCTGGTCCTACTGGATGTTAGAGATTGATTCAGACCTGGAAAACCAGGTGGTAGTACTCTCTGGGCAATTAATGACATAGGATCAGTTGAAGTACAGAACAGGGATCAAATAAAACCATCTCTCTAGAAGTGGAGTGTAATAGCACTGCTCTTAGTGCCTGCGATATCCACCAATTATAGAGGAGAATCACTGGGATATGATATCGTTAAGTTAAGCTACGCTAAGCTGCAAATTAGACTTGAGACCTCGTATGGTCTCTCTTCTCCGGAAGCCAGCACATGATGATTTGCATAATATAATTCCCACACAACTTGCATGAGGAAGAGCTATGTTGAATAAAAGCAAATGATGTATACTCTCTACGTCATCGCCCCAGTTTAATTGGTGCTCTGTGTCATTATCAAGACGACCACTCAGAGCTGTGGTTACTGAAGGCCGGGTCCTACTCATTAGGGAAAAATGTAGCAAAAATGTTTTGCAACTGAAAACAATTCTTAATAAACAAGTTCAGGTAGTCCCTTCCTGTTTTCAGTCCTTCTGTCTGGTGACTTGAAAGTAATCATTTCACGGTAAGGTTGTATTTGGCACATGTGACAAATGCAAATTTGATTTGATAATGAATACGACCCTGATAATAATAACGCCTTCATCTCCCGTCCAGGAGATCCCAGCCAGTCATAGGAGTCTCTGTGGTGCATGGAGAAGATGAAGGCCTATTTCTGCCTTACCAAGAGGCTGCAGCCGCGGGTGTCTGAGGAGGCCAACTCCATTCTGTCCATAGGCTACTACCAGTTGCAGAAGCAAAGCGACAGCAGGAACGCAGCCCACACCACCGACCGCATGCAGGAGAGCCTCAGCCGCCTTGCAGAGCGCGGGACAAATATAATATCATTCTTTTCCTTCTGCACTCAATTAGGTTTAGTTAATTTACTAAGGTGTTTAGTATTTACTGAAACTGTAATAATTCATATTTAGAATCATATTTATTATACGAATGTTTCATACTATGGTCGTTCATATGTGATCAAACAGCGTATAATGTTTCCCTTGGTCCCTTGCAGCACGTGCCAGGTTGATGTTTCCATGTGGAGGATGCTGTTGTCGAGGTCTCTGTCACGGAGTGCACTACGCAGCTAGGAAACCGACGCAGCTATGACGTCACATTTTTCAATTTCATTGAGTGTAATGTCATTGGTCCAACACTTCATGACACGCATCACATGAAATGGAAATGGAAAGGCAAGTGTCTGGGAGATTGGTTGTGTGTCTGAGCCTTAGGGGGCGCTCTCCTGGGAGATAGAAATGCTCTGCACATGTCATTTCCTGACAACCCCAGTCAGCAGTACCGGACACAGTGTCAGTTCGTTCTGGAGGGACTCCAGCTCCTGCACATCCTCGACAAGGACATGGACAAGCTCTCAAGGTGAGACGATGAGCGCGAGTTATAATTGTGGAGACTCAAAGGACAACGTTTTGTGGTGTATGAACCTATGCAGAACTGGAAAATGGGAAACCTGTCAAGAATACGACATGCCCAGACTAAGCACACACACATACTATTTTCAAACTACACTGAACAAATTATATAAATGCAACATGCAGCAATTTCAAAGGTTTTACTGAGTTACAGTTCATATATGGAAATCAGTCAATTGTAATACATTCATTAGGCCCTGATCTATGGATTTCACTGAACTGGGAATACAGATATGCATCTGTATGTCACAGATACCTTTAAAGAAAAAAGGTAGGAATGTGGATGAGAACCAGTCAGTATCTGGTGTGACCTTTATTTGCCTCATGCAGCACGACACATCTCCTTCACATCGAGTTGATCAAGCTGTTGATTGTTGCCTGAGGAGTGTTGTCCCACTCATCTTCAATGGCTGTGCGAAGTTGCTGGATATTGGAACTGGAACACGCTGTCATACACATCGATCCAGAGCATCCCAAAGTTGTTCAAGGGGTGACATATCTGGTTAGTATGCAGGCCATGGAAGAATTGGGACATTTTGAGCTTCCGCAAATTGTGTACAGATCCTTGCGACATGGTATTGTGCATTATCATGCTAAAACCTGGGCTGATGGCGGCGGATGAATGGCATGACAATGGGCCTCAGGATCTCGTCACGGTATTTCTGTGCATTCAAATTGCCATCGATAAAATGCAATTCTGTTCGTTGTCCGTAGCTTAAACCCACCGCCACCACGGGGCACTCTGTTCACAACGTTGACATCAGCAAACTGCTCACCCACACAACGCCATACACGCTACGCTGCCTGCTATCTACCCGGTACAGTTGAAACTGGGATTCATCTGTGAAGATGACACTTCTCCAGCGTGCCAGTGACCATTGAAGGTGAGTATTTGCCCACTGAAGTCGCTTACGGCACACCAAACTGCAGTCAGGCCAAGACCCTGGTAAGGATGACGAGCACGCAGATGAGCTTCCCAGAGAGGGGTTCTGACTGTTTGTGCAGAAATTCTTCAGTTGTGCAAATCCACAGTTTCATCAGCTGTCCGGGGCGCTGGTCTCAGACGATTCCGCAGGTGAAGAAGCCGAATGTTGAGGTCCTGGACTGGCATGGTTACACCTCGTCTGCGGTTGTGAGGCCGGTTGGAAGTACTGCCAAATTCTCTAAAACTACGTTGGAGGCAGCTTATGGTAGAGAAATTAACATTCAGTTATCTGTCAACAACTGTGGTGGACATTCCTGCAGTCAGCATGCCAATTCCTCTCTCTCAAAACGAGAGACATCTGTGACATCTGTGGTATTGTGACAAAACTGCACATTTTAGAGTTGCCTTTTATTGTCCCCAGCACAAGGTGAACCTATGTAATGATCATGCTGTTTAATCAGATTCTTGATATGCCACACCTGTCAGGTGGATTAATTATCTTGGCAAATGAGAAATTCTCACTAACAGAGATGTGAACTAATTTGTGCACAACATTTGAGAGAAATAAGCTTTTTGTGCGTATGGAACATTTCTGGGATCTTTAATTTCAGGTCATGAAACATGGGACACAACACTTTACATGTTGCGTTTATATTTTTGTTCAGTATAAATCCCACTTATCAGAAGCCTCCTCCCTAAGTTTGTTTTACTCACTGCTTTAGCACACTCTGCTAACCCTGATGTCCTTGCCGTATCTGAATCGTGGCTCAGGAAGGTCAACAAAAATTCTGAGATTTCCATACCCAACTATAACATTTTCCGTCAAGATAGAACTGCCAAAGGGAGAGGAGTTGCAGTCTACTGGAGAGAGAGCCTGCAAAGTAATGTCATACTTTCCAGGTCCATACCCAAACAGTTCGAACTACTAATTTTAAAAATGACTCTCTCCAGAAATAAGTCTCTCACTGTTGCCGCCTGCTATACCGACCCCCCTCAGCTCCCAGCTGTGCCCTGGACACCATTTGTGAGTTGATCGCCCCCCATCTAGCTTCAGAGTTTGTTCTGTTAGGTGACCTAAACTGGGATATGCTTAACACCCCGGCAGTCCTACAATCTAAGCTAGATGCCCTCAATCTCACACAAATCATCAAGGAACCCACCAGGTACAACCCTAAATCTGTAAACAAGGGCACCCTCATAGACGTCATCCTGACCAACTGGCCCTCCAAATACACCTCCGCTGTCTTCAATCAGGATCTCAGCAATCACTGCCTCATTGCCTGTATCCGCTACGGATCCGCAGTCAAACGACCACCCCTCATCACTGTCAAACGCTCCCTAAAACACTTCTGCGAGCAGGCCTTTCTAATCGACGTGGCCCGGGTATCCTGGAAGGATATTGACCTCATCCTGTCAGTTGAGGATGCCTGGTCATTCTTTAAAAGTAACTTCCTCACCATTTTAGATAAGCATGCTCTGTTCAAAAAATTCAGAACTATGAACAGATACAGCCCTTGGTTCACTCCAGACCTGACTGCCCTCGACAAGGACAAAAACATCATGTGGCGGACTGCAATAGCATCGAATAGTTCCCGCGATATGCAACTGTTCAGGGAAGTCAGGAACAAATACACACAGTCAGTCAGGAAAGCTAAGGCCAGCTTCTTCAGGCAGAAATTTGCATCCTGTAGATCTAACTCCAAAAAGTTCTGGGACACTGTAAAGTCTATGGAGAACAAGAGCACCTCATCCCAGCTGCCCACTGCACTGAGGCTAGGTAACACAGTCACCACCGATAAATCCATGATTATCGGAAACTTCAACAAGCATTTCTCAATGGCTGGCCATGCCTTCCTCCTGGCTTCTCCAACCTCGGCCAACAGCCCCCCCCCCCCCCCGCAGCTACTCGCCCAAGCCTCTCCAGGTTCTCCTTTACCCAAATCCAGATAGCAGATGTTCTGAAAGGGCTGCAAAACCTGGACCCGTACAAATCAGCTGGGCTTGACAATCTGGACCCTC
This sequence comes from Oncorhynchus masou masou, assembly GCF_036934945.1. Taxonomy (NCBI): domain Eukaryota; kingdom Metazoa; phylum Chordata; class Actinopteri; order Salmoniformes; family Salmonidae; genus Oncorhynchus; species Oncorhynchus masou. The sequence continues at coordinate 17,318,845 of NC_088227.1, forward strand.
TATTTCTGAAACTATCTGCCGCCATTGTCGCAACCCCTATTACCAGCCTGTTCAACCTCTCTTTCATATCGTCTGAGATCCCCAAGGATTGGAATGCTGCCGCAGTCATCCCCCTCTTCAAAGGGGGTGACACCCTGGACCCAAACTGTTACAGACCTATATCCATCCTGCCCTGACTATCTAAGGTCTTTGAAAGCCAAGTCAACAAACAGGTCACTGACCATCTCGAATCCCACCGTACCTTCTCCTCTGTGCAATCTGGTTTCCGAGCCGGTCACGGGTGCACCTCAGCCACGCTCAAGGTACTAAACGATATCATAACCGCCATCGATAAAAGACAGTACTGTGCAGCTGTCTTCATCGACCTGGCCAAGGCTTTCAACTCTGTCAATCACCATATTCTTATCGGCAGACTCAGTAGCCTAGGTTTTTTTAATGACTGCCTTGCCTGGTTCACCAACTACTTTGCAGACAGAGTTCAGTGTGTCAAATCGGAGGGCATGCTGTCCGGTCCTCTGGCAGTCTCTATGGGGGTGCCACAGGGTTCAATTCTCGGGCTGACTCTTTTCTCTGTATATATCAATGATGTTGCTCTTGCTGCGGGCGATTCACTGATCCACCTCTATGCAGACGATACCATTCTGTATACTTCCGGCCCGTCATTGGACACTGTGCTATCTAACCTCCAAACGAGCTTCAATGCCATACAACACTTCTTCCGTGGCCTCCAACTGCTCTGAAATGCTAGTAAAACCAAATGCATGCTTTTCAACCGTTCGCTGCCTGCACCCGCACGCCCGACTAGCATCACCAGCCTGGATGGTTCCGACCTAGAATATGTGGACATCTATAAGTACCTAGGTGTCTGGCTAGACTGTAAACTCTCCTTCCAGACAAACATCAAACATCTCCAATCTAAAATCAAATCTAGAGTCGGCTTTCTATTCCGCAACAAAGCCTCCTTCACTCACGCCGCCAAACTTACGCTAGTAAAACTGACTATCCTACCGATCCTCGACTTCGGCGATGTCATCTACAAAATAGCTTCCAATACTCTTCTCAGCAAACTGGATGCAGTTTATCACAGTGCCATCCGTTTTGGCAACACCCACCCGTAGCACGCGCTCCAGCAGGTGTATCTCACTGATCATCCCTAAAGCCAACACCTCATTTGGGCGCCTTTCGTTCCAGTTCTCTGCTGCCTGTGACTGGAACGAATTGCAAAAATCACTGAAGTTGGAGACTTTTATCTCCCTCACCAACTTCAAACATCTGCTATCTGAACAGCTAACCGATCGCTGCAGCTGTACATAGTCTATCGTTAAATAGCCCACCCAATTTTACCTACCACATCCACATACTGTTTATATTTATTTACTTTTCTGCTCTTTTGCACACCAATATCTCTACCTGTACATGACCATCTGATCATTTATCACTCCAGTGTTAATCTGCAAAATTGTAATTATTCGCCTACCTCCTCATGCCTTTTGCACACAATGTATATAGACTCTTTTTGTTCTTTTTTTTCTACTGTGTTATTGACTTGTTAATTGTTTACTCCATGTGTAACTCTGTGTTGTCTGTTCACACTGCTATGCTTTATCTTGGCCAGGTCGCAGTTGCAAATGAGAACTTGTTCTCAACTAGCCTACCTGGTTAAATAAAGGTGAAATAAAAAAATAAAAATACTTATAACATCTCCCCACCAACATATTATCACTAAACCCTAGCCCAGTGAAAATACTGAATACAATTCTCCATGAAGGATTATGAATTCCCTCTCATATACAGTGAGTCATTCTGCTTTCTTTAGGCTGCAGAATAATGGGCCATGCTTCCCTAAAGTAGAACATAAAAATGTACTCCTCTGCACAACACAGTGATCTGAGCATTGGTTGCCATTACGTAGAGAAGAGCTCCAACGCTCCAATAAGGGGTCCGAGGTGCTCTGACATCACCACAGACTCAGAGAGTGGACTGGACTGGTTCCACTCACTGGCCGGCCCAGTGGGGGAAGGAGACACCACCTCACCCATTACAACATCCACACAACACAACCGCAACATCCACACAAGATAACCACAACTCTTCCTCAAAGCAGGCCCGAAACCTGCCATCTAGACCATCTAGAGCAGGCCTTCTCCACAGACTCCCTGCCCTCCCACAGCACACCTCGAGCAGGGAAGAAATGCAACTCAAAGAAGAACTATGTCCCTTGTAACGTTCCGTCTGGAGACCAAGACCCCTCTGATACTGTGGGGGCATGGGGAGAAGAACTGCACTCTTAGTTCACAGGGTTCACATTTAAGGCAAGAGAGAATATGTCCCACACTAAACCTCTCCCCTTATCCTGACAGCTCAGACTTTCAAACAGAGCATAGAGGTCCACATAGCAAAGCAAACCCAGAGAATAGAGACAATCATAACATAGCTTCTTCTGCTACAGAGAAAGACTGAACAGAAAAGGGAGTGTGAGAAACAGTGTTACAAAGACAGGCCAGCAGAGGGCAGCAGTGCAGTCTGACGATAAATACTTTTTCACTGAGGTGTCATGTGACCTGAGCCCAGAGGTCCCAGGGCAGAGGGTGGTAGTGGTAGTGTGGGGGGGGGGGGGGGGTCATGGGACAGAGCAGAAACGGCAGCAGCTGCTGAGCAGACCAAGCAGTATGGCTCCAGGTGAGAACAGAAGTACATCAACTCAACAACCCCCACAGAGCCCCCACCACCCCCATTACAGCCAGACCACCCAAAGCCCGCTGTGGCGGACTCAACCCTGGCCAAACTCTCCAGGTTCTCCTTCACAACCACAAAAGACCAGGAAGTTTACAACCCCAAAAACAACTCCTACATCAGGGGCTCAGGGAACCTTCTCCATAGAGCTTAAAGCAGGGCAACAGGACACAAGGACACAAGCTATCACATACAGCAGAGGACAGGGACGCAAGCTAAAGACTCTACAGAGGATAGGACTGAGGCACGGGTTAGTGGAGGCAAAGACTTACGGACAGTCAACAGTAAGGGCCAGACCCCTTCGATGATGATGATTTGGATGTGGACTGGGACAAGGAGTCAGTGAAAAAAGCAAAAATGACAATGTTTGAAACAGTAATGTACTGAATATTATTTGTAACTTGTCACTGTGTGTGTACATGCATGCGTGTGTGTTATATTCTCACGAATTTGTATAAATATGCAGATCCGTGTTTGATAATGAGATTCATTATTGACTTGATGTCGTGCTGCTGGCTATTGAACAGGAATTATGCCATAGATACAATCTTGTGAAACTATTTATTCTCTAAATTAAACCTGTGTCACAATATTTTTTTAATTTAACTAGGCAAGTCACCTAAGAACAAATTCTTATTTAGAATGACAGCCTACCGGGGAACAGTGGGTTAACTGCCTTGTTCAGGGGCAGAATGACAGACTTCTAACTTGTCAGCTCGGGGATTCGATCCAGCAACCTTTATGGTCACTGGCCTAACCACTAGGCTACCTGCTGCCCCTGAAATAATGCTGTTATATGAGGTAGTAAAGCTTAAATATCACTAATTTGTTCATATGATGTTGCAAATGGCATGTTTTCATCATGGAATGGGCAATATCACACGCTCCATGAAAACTTGCAAAATTGCTATAGGCAGAAGTTATGTTCATTCAGTCATAAAAAAGCAGGCACCAATCAATATGGGTGATAACTGACTGGGCCCTACGTTTGCCTAAAGCTGTGTATTATGATTATGATGTGGTATGTAATGGTTTCATCTTCTTAATCACTTCCAGAAAGCAGATCACCAAAAGGAGCATGGCTGTTGTCATGACTACATGGATAGCAGTCCAAAGGGAAGCTTCATGAAAGCTCCTCAGCAAAAGCTAATGGGATCGGAGGAAGTATTGAAGATGTGTCACACCCTGATCTGTTTCCAGCCCCCCCCCCCCCTCCCTCCCTCCCCTCCCCTCCCCGTCTCATCGATGGCCATCCAGCACACATGGTGAGGCGCCTCCTGAGTGTTCGACCTCGGGGCAGGGCTTTCCAGCACCTGGTTGACTGTGAGGGTTATGGCCCGGAGGAGAGGTGCTGGGTCCCCGTTAAGGACATCCTGGACACGGCCCTCATCGCTGACTTTCACCGCCGGCATCCCGGTCAAACAGGTATGTGCCTGCGTAGGACGCCAGGTGGTGCCCCTAGAGGGGGGGGGGAGTACTGTCACACCCTGATCTGTTTCACCTGTCTTGTGCTTGTCTCCACCCCACCAGGTGTCTCTCACTTGTTCCCATTATCCCCTGTGTATTTATACCAGTGGTTTCTGTTTGTCTGTTGCCATTTAGTCTCGTCTCGTCAAGCCTACCAGCGTATTTTTCCACACTCCTGTTAGTCTAGTAGCTGTTTTCGAGTCCTCCCAGTTCCAACCTTTTCTGGCCTGCCCTGACCCCGCCTGCCATATTATTCTGCCTGCCCTGACCTCGAGCCTGCCTGCCGTTCTGTACCCATCTGACTCTGACCTGGTTTACGAACTTCTGCCTGTCCTCGACCTGCCTCTTGCCTGCCCCTTGTCTAATAATAAATATCAGAGACTCAAACCATCTGCCTCCTGTGTCTGCATTTGGGTCTCGTCCTGTTTCCATCACTTCTCGTAAGTAACATTTAAGAAGATGGAAACAAATCAACCAGATCTCCCTAGGAACGACAAACCGAAGACGCTCTACCAACCAGCCACTTGCATAAAGGTAACGTATGGCGATGCATTGCACACATTACAATCATATCGACCCAACTTGCTGAAGCATGTCTTTTGTTCTCGTTGGTGTAGGTCAGACTGCTCAATGTCAGCCAGACAGTCCCCAGTGAGGTGGTGTGATGGAGATGTTAATGGAGGAAGGTCGGAGGTGGGTGACAACAGGAGGTAAGACGAGGAGCTAATGGATCCTAACTTCCTGCAGATGAAGAAGCAGCCTCATCAATAATGAAGAGACATTGATTAGCCATCCGCCCGTCTGTCTACTACCACATACCTCACCCAATCACTGCATGATGTCAGCCTTATCTTGTTTTCCAGCTGTTTTATTCTGATTTTCAGAAGCATTGTATTTCTCATTTGTCCTCTACAGTGTTTCTGAGGTTCTTCTAATCTCAGTTCCAAGGATTGACTGTTTTGTCAGAATAATATTGGCACGGGTATAATATGTCATGTGAAGTGCATGTGTTCATAATTTTCACAGCTTTTAGATGTGCTGTACTTTGAGAATTTGCAGTTTGACGTATAACACTTTCTTTTAGAATAAAATGAGCTAAACCTATTCAAATTAGAAGAGGTGAACGTCCTGAAGGATTGCATTCCTTGTTGAAATGTAAGTGCTAATGTAGGACTTATTAGCCACAATGGTAGTTCCTCTCAGCAGGTTTTGTCAGTCTGAACAGCCAACGGAGTTGCTATGTGCCAAATGCACATGTCTTGGTGTAGTGGTCTTTGTTCAATTCAACAGACTGTTTTGCTTTTGTCCTCAGTTTATTCTTTGTGGTTGAGATTTCTGTTATTCCTCAGGGTTTTGTCTTTCAATTTAGAGGATCGTCTTTTAGGGTAAGTTTGGTCTACTTTTTGTTTTAGAACTTATCAACTGCTTGGGGAAATTGTCTTGATCTAATATTTTAGGACATAAAGTACTGCATCCCATTCATGGCTGATATCTCCTTTCTTTCACTCCTATAAGAATGCATCTTAGAACAGCCCCTTCCTGTTCTAACTGGCTTGGTAGATCAGGAACAGATGACAGATAATCACTAGCTGCTGATTCCGAATCCACTCCGACGCGCCTCTAAGACTTGCGGTACTAGATCTGTGGGTTGCATAGGAATGAGCAGCAGTGAAAGGCTGGCCTGCGTGCCTCTGGCAGGCTGTACACAGTTACATAAACACACTGGAGATTTCACAGGCTTGTTTTTTCATGGGTGCTGCAGGAGCCGAGAGGGGAGCTGAGGGGAGAAGGCTGAAAAGTATCATTCCTGACAGAAGAGCTGGAGGCCTGAGGTATGAGCTCATGCAGACTGACGTGACTGGCAACACCTCCAAGCTAGCTGTCTCTGAGTTTGACAACATTGTGCATTCAATATTTTTTTTTAACTCAATACGGTCATGGTTTGGATTCAGTCTTACACATAAGGGTAATATTGATAAGACTGCAAGTACTATTTGGCTGAGATGGATTCAACTGTGTATGAGACTGTTGTTACTGGGCTGTGTCATGTAAAAAGTTGGGCAATACACCCACACTGTTGCACCCAGACAAGCCGGAAACTAACACTGACAAAATAACGGCCGACTAAGGAACCCTTACTGTGTAGAAAGACCCTTCTGAGTACCATTTTTCAGCTTCCTTTGAATTTCACACTGAATGACAGCTCCAACTTCCCAAAACAGCATCTATATGTTCTTATCTAGTGGAGAAAGAGGGGAGAGATGGATGTAAGAGCTGGAGAGATCCATTATAGAAGTTTAGTTGACTTCTGTTTTAACTTAAAAGTGGAGCTGAAAGCTTCTGGAATGACCCGGGATATTGTAGAGGCCTTGGAATAGAGACCGTGGGTCTAGTCTGGCTGTCCAGACCTAGTCTAAAATGTAGACTTAGACTAACGTTATTGATCTATATGGATACAGACAGAAGGTCTGACAAAACACCCAATTAAAAAGGCTAATTAACAAGTAACCTAAATCCATGGTTTTAGAAGTGTACTTAAACATCCCAGTCAGCCAGTCTAATGGTGAACATAGAGGCAGATTTACTAGCTGTCTGGAAGGAAGCAGGCTTCAACTTTTTTTGCAATAAAGCTGGTACCTTGATTATGTTTCCCTCTGCATTGAGGCTTCACTGCCAAAAGATTGTATGAAATTGTTTTGTATGTATAGCATGTGTAGAAAGGTTAAATGTTGTTTTACTCCTTTTATATTATGAATACTTCCTGAAAACTAGGCCAAAATCACAGTGACGTACGTACGGGTCATGGACCTTTCTCATTGCACAGCTTGTATTCAAAATGTATTTTTTTTGTGTGTTGTTGCTGTGTTTTGTGAAGGTGGTTGGCTAATCAAGTTCCTGAGTTGAGTTTCATGTCAACGTATTCTGAATCATTTACCACTTCCTCACTCTGCTGCTGCATTGCGTGCCGAAGTGCTCATGAAGAAGAATTTGTGTAAGTAGATTTTCTAAAACTTGAATAGATGTATTACCCGTAATCTTTTCTCATATTTGTTCATGTTGGTGTATACTTACTCACAAAGCAAGCTCCTCAAAAGAAATGCACAGACATATGGGCGTGCTATTTAAAACAGATGTGAATATGTAAAGAGGACACTCGCCTTCTATTAGGATATAACTGAGATTAAGGCTACTTTAAACAGATTTTGACTTTGCATTTTTGTATCTGGCATTCCATTCTACAGCCCATGTTGATGTGGTTGATTTATTCTCAAGTTCTGTTAGCACCATACCACCATCCGTTGTACTATTCAGAGAAACTATTTCGGGCAGAAATGTGTAAAAGTTGCGGTATGGAAACAGCTAATGAGCCATAAACATGTAGTGGTCATGCTAGTGTACTGGTATGTTAGTGTAACACATGGTCTGGCCAGGGTTTTCTGTTGACATGTGTCAGTGCTGTGTGCTAGGACAGCGGGCTCAGTGTGCAGGTTGGCTGTAGTAGTGTGTCCAGGCCCAGTCATTGGTTTCCTGGCTGAGAGACAGGAAGTGGGGGGCAGGGAGCAGTCTGCAGCAAGCTGATAACATGCACAAAAACACTGATTCTGACACCGCTCCGTTTGCCCAAAGTCCCTCTTGATATATATTTCAACAATGATCTGGAAATTCTACATGTCATCCACTTCATCTGAGGTGGTGGAGGGAAAAACAGCAGCAAAATAGCAGGTCCCTGCTGTCGTCAGTGGAACACTGAGATATTCAGAGTCCTCTGAGAGGAAATTGTTGTGTTTGTGTGCTGGGTAGTGACTGTTCATTACTCTCTAATAAGGGCTGAGTGCCAGACTTCTGCTTTGATACCAAAACGTGTGTCCTTTGCTTTGGAGAATTAGGCTTTCTTTAAACAATATTTTAGTAATTAATGCATTCCATTATTAGCTAGTTGTATTGGAATTCTCCCTGACTTAGACACATTCCAGATGTGGTTTTGTAATAGGCCTAGTTACAAGCCACCTCTTATTGTAGGGTGACCAGACTCCCCCAATTTCTGGGTACAGTCCATGGTTTTGGTGGCCTGACCCCGGCTAGAGCTGTCCCCAAAAAATGTCCCCGGTGGGTAATCAATGTGTGTTATAAATAAATTATAATTAAATTGAAAGGACTATTGCAAACATTTTAATTTCCAAAATCTGGTCACCTTAGCTTATTGAAGGTCTTTTTTCTGCTCATAAAAGGTGCATCTGAAAATAACCAAAGACGCGAGTTCAATCACACATAAATGTGCACTGTTTAACAGCCCAAGGATTGTTTGGTAAATGTGAACTGTTCTTTGTTCTGTGCTGAAGTGTAGTCTACTGTTCAGACTCCGAATGGGAGGGAGTGGGCCGTGCTGTTTGGCTGAAAGAGCTACTGTTGTCGTGGGGACGGTTTGTGGTGTCCTACAGTGCCAGGGTTCCATCCAGAACAACATGTCTACTCTGTGTCTAGAGATGCATGCACAACTTAGCTCCTCTTATACACAGGTGTTCTTGTTCAGGCGTGACCCAAACAGTTACCAAACTCATCAGAGGCCGTGGTTATCATCACTGTACTATCTATGACAGTAGAATACTTATGAGAAGTAGTGATTGACCAATCGTATCCTACACTCTTAATTAATTTATTTTTCTCCAAAAGGGTTATTTGGCTGTTCCCATTGGAGAACCCGTTTTGGTTCCAGGTAGAACCCTTTTGGGTTCCATGTAGAACCCTCTTATACATGGAACCAAAAGGGTTCTCCAAAGTGTTATCCTATGGGAACAGAGAATTAGAGTGCAGGGACAGTGCTTTCAGAAATTATTCACGCCCCTTGACTTTTTCCACAATTTATTGTGTTACAGACTGAATTTAAAATTGATTATATAGAGATTTGTTTGTCACTGGCATACACACAATACCACAAAATGTAAAAAAAAAGAAGAAAAAAAGACAATAATTACAAACGTAAAGCTTGAGTCAATAAGTATTCAACCCCTTTCTTATGGCAAGCCTAAATGAGTTCAGGAGTACACATCTTTTTACCTTTATTTAACTAGGCAAGTCAGTTAAGAACAAATTCTCATTTTCAATGACGGCCTAGGAACAGCGGGTTACCGACAGGGGGCAGAACGACAGATTTTGTACCTTGTCAGCTTGGGGATTTGAACTTGCAACCTTTCGGTTACTAGTCCAATGCTCTAACCACTAGGCTACACTGCCGCCCCAAACATGTGCATAACAAGTCACATAATAAGTTGCATGGATAGTTTTATTAAGTTGCAATAATAGTGTTTAACATGATTTTTAAAAGAGTGAAAAGAAGGAAGTCTATACATAATAAAAGTATTCCAAAACATGCATCCTGTTTTTAACAAGGCAATAACGTAATACTGCAAAAAATGTGGCAAAATAATTAACTTTTTGTCATGAATACAAAGTGTTATGTTTGGGGCAAATCCAATACAACACATTATTGAGTACCAGTCTCTATATTTTCAAGCATAGCGGTGGCTGCATCATGTTATGGTTGTAATCGTTAAGGACTTGGGAGTTTTTCAGGATAAAAAATAAACGGAATGGAGCTAAGCACAGGCAAAATCCTAGAGGAAAACCTGCTTCAGCCTGCTTTCCACCAGACACTGGGAGATGAATTCACCTTTCAGCAGGACAATAACCTTAAATACAAAGCCAAATATACATTGAAGTTGCTTACCAAGAAGACAGTGAATGTCCCTGAGTTACAGTTTTGAAAATATGGCAAGACCTGACAATGGTTGTCTAGCAATTATCAACAACCAATTTCACTGAGCTTTAAGAATTTTAAAAAGAATAATGGGCAATTGATGCGCAATCTAGGGGTGGAAATCTCTTAGAGACTTACGCAGAAAGACATCTTTAATCGCTGCCAAAGGTGATTCTACAAAGTATTGACTCAGGGGTGTGAATACTTACAGTACCAGTCAAAGGTTTGGATACACCTACTCATTCAAGGATTTTTCTTTATTTTTTGCTTGTTCTACAATGTAGAAAATAGTAAAAAAAATACAGAAAAATCCTTGAATGAGTAGGTGTCCAAAATGTGTACTTGTACTGTATAGGTCTGTATTTATTTTTCAATAAATTTGCAAACATTTCATTATGGGGTATTGTTTGTAGATGGATGAGAATAATATATAAATTCAGCAAACAAAGAAAAGTCCCTTTTTCAGGACCCTGTCTTTCAAAGATCATTCATAAAAATCCAAATAACTTCACAGATCTTCATTTTAAAGGGTTTAAAAACTCTTTCCCATGCTTGTTCAATGAACCATAAACAATTAATGAACATTCACCTGTGGAATGGTCGTTAAGACACTAATAGCTTACAGACGGTAGGCAATTAATGTCAGTTATGAAAACGTCAGACACTAAAGAGACCTTTCTACTGACTCTGAAAAACACCAAAATCGAAAGATCAGGTCCCTGCTCATCTGCGTGAACGTGCCTTAGGCATGCTGCAAGAAGGCATGAGGACTGCAGATGTGGCCAGGGTAATGAATTGCAATGTCCGTACTGTAAGACGCCTAAGACAGGGCTACAGGGAGACAGGATGGACAGCTGATCGTCCTCGCAGTGGCAGACCACGTGTAACAACACCTGCACAGGATTGGTACATCCGAATACCACACCTGCAGGACAGGTACAGGATGGCAACAACAACTGCCCGAGTTACACCAGGAACGCACAATCCCTGCGATTCGCAGTTTTGTCTCACCAGGGGTGCTGGTTGGATTCGCATTTATCGTCAAAGGAATGAGCGTTACACCGAGGCCTGTACTCGGGAGCGGGATCGATTTGGAGGTGGAGGGTCCGTCATGGTCTGGGAAAGTATGTCACAGCATCATCGGACTGAGCTTGTTGTCATTGCAGGCAATCTCAACCCTGTGCGTTACAGGGAAGACATCCTCCTCCCTCATGTGGTACCCTTCCTGCAGGCTCATGACAATGCCACCAGCCTCTAGCATGACAATGACAATGCCACCAGCCATACTGCGCATTCTGTGCATGATTTCCTGCAAGACAGGAATGTCAGTGTCCTGCCATGGCCAGCGAAGAGCCCGGATCCCAATCCCATTGAGCACGTCTGGGACCTGTTGGATCGGAGGGTGAGGGCTAGGGCCATCCCCCCCAGAAATGTCCGGGAACTAGCAGGCGCTTTGGTGGAAGAGTGGGGTAACATCTCACAGCAAGAACTGGCAAAACTGGTGCAGTCCATGAGGAGGAGATGCACTGCAGTACTTAATGCAGCTGGTGGCCACACCAGATACTGACTGTTACTTTTGATTTTGACCCCCCCCCCCCCTTTGTTCAGGGACACATTATTCAATTTCTGTTAGTCACATGTCTGTGGAACCTGTTACGTTTATGTCTCAGTTGTTAAATATGGTTATGTTCATACGAATATTTACACATATTAAGTTTGCTGCAATTAAACACAGTTGACAGTGAGTTTATTTGCTGAGTTTATTTAATCAATTTTGAATTCAGGCTGTAACGCAACAAAATGTGGAATAAGGGGTAGGACGGATCATAATGGCTGGAACAGAGTGAATGCAATGGTATCAAACACATGGAAACCATGGAAAGCATGTGTTTGATATATTTGAACCAGTCCCTCCACTCATTCTGCTCCTGCCATTACCATGAGCCCGTCCTCCCCAATTAAGGTGCCACCAACCTCCTGTGATCAAGAGGTATGAATACTGTTTGAAGGCACTGTACATTGTGACCCTCTTTCTTTGAGCACTTTTTTGAGCGCAAAATACTATCTTGTCAATTAGTTGACTGTGAACTGGAGAGTGTTCTCAATAACTCATGTTGATAATGGAAATGGATGATTGTGTAATAAGCTGGAGTGATGCATGTCATGTTCAGACCTGTTGGGAGATTCAGTTTTGTGTTTTGTTCTTGTTTATAACAGTTTGCCATCTGGAAGTCCTTGTACCTGTAAATACTGTGGTCTGTTTTCATACTTTCCATTTCCTTATATCATTAGAATAAATTTTGACCAAATTTCCAATGTTGATATTGATGTATGATTTGGGCTTGACCCTTAATGTTTTTGCTATTAGGTCAGAGCTGAATTTGCCAACACTCTAAACCTTGGGGGAATGAAATTCATTAACAAAACACTATCTTTGCCTTACTTCAATGAACATTGTTACACTGACATCATACTTGCCATATAGTTTATGCGTTAACTTGATCAAAAGCGGGCAGGAGGAGTGTGCCACCATGTGCTATCATTTTGTGTTGATAAGTCTTCAATTACATGACAAAAAAACAAAAACATTTAGTGATTAAGAACACACACTTTCCCATGCGTCTCATGTCTTTTGGCAGCTCTGCTTAGCTCATCTATTGAGATAATTGCATTTGTATGCAGACACAGAAAGAATGTCATTTATTTAATTGAGACAGTATGGGTAATTGAACAGGGACAATACTGTACACAAATAATTATGCATCGGGGCTGTTCCCCTCGGCTTGAAACGGTCTCATGCTGAATGACTGCAGACAGTTCATGTCATTGTAGCGTTGGAACTGATTTGGATCGGTCCTCTGGTATCATAGCTGACCAATTTTACAGTCTGGCCGTGATGCAAAACTGCAGCTCACATTAAAATACTACATATGTTTCGTCTGTGATTTTTCAGATGTTTTTGTCTGTGTGTTCTGTGTGTTCCTTCCAAATATTCTTCGCTTGGTTAAAACCTGGTGATGGCCAGGGAATGATCTCTGTCATATTGTGATCTTACTGTGTCATGAACAATGATTTGACACAATTTGTTGGCACCATGGTAGGTTGCTAAGGAAGCTCCTCTGTTCAAACTTAAAGGGAAGTATCTATATTAACTTCCAACTGTTTTGGAATTGTGTTTGCTGAAAAGTTGCTTATTGACACATTATTATGGTAGTCTGTTTTTCCCAAGGAAATATTGTATAGAAATACACATTCTCATGATAACGGGTTTGGTATGGGTTTAGGTTAAAGCTGCAATATGTAACTTTTTGGGCTACCAACCAAATTCACATAGAAATGTGACTTATAGATCTGTGACTTTTAGATCTGTAATTCTCATTGAAAGTAAGTCTAAGAAGCGGTAGTTTTTTTCCCACAATAGAGGAACAAAGCTGGACAGTGAAGCACATAACTAAGTGATAGGGAATAAAGAGAGCAAAGCAGAAGTGAGAGGACTAGGTCTAAAGGGACATTTACTGCCTGCAAAAAAACAAACCCACTGTGTTCAGTTTTCAGTTCAAGTGCTTATCGGAAGTTCCCAAAGTGCCATTTATCATTTCAGGATGAGCGTAGAAAATTGTCATTAGTAGGAATGTGACCCTTTCGTAGGCAGGCTTATATGACACTTATATGAGGCTCCCGAGTGGCGCAGCGGTCTAAGGCACTGCATCTCAGTACTAGAAGTGTCACTACAGATACCCTGGTTTGAATCGAGGCTGTATTACCAGCCTGTTCAACCTCTCTTTCATATCGTCTGAGATCCCCAAGGATTGGAAAGCTGCCGCAATCATCCCCCTCTTCAAAGGGGGAGACACCCTGGACCCAAACTGTTACAGACCTATATCCATCCTGCCCTGCCTATCTAAGGTCTTCGAAAGCCAAGTCAACAAACAGGTCACTGACCATCTCGAATCCCACCGTACCTTCTCCGCTGTGCAATCTGGTTTCCGAGCCGGTCACTGGTGCACCTCAGCCACGCTCAAGGTACTAAACGATATCATAACCGCCATCGATAAAAGACAGTACTGTGCAGCCGTCTTCATCGACCTTGCCAAGGCTTTCAACTCTGTCAATCACCATATTCTTATCGGCAGACTCAGTAGCCTCGGTTTTTCTGATGACTGCCTTGCCTGGTTCACCAACTACTTTGCAGACAGAGTTCAGTGTGTCAAATCGGAGGGCATGCTGTCCGGCCCTCTGGCAGTCTCTATGGGGGTGCCACAGGGTTCAATTCTCGGGCCGACTCTTTTCTCTGTATATATCAATGATGTTGCTCTTGCTGCGGGCGATTCCCTGATCCACCTCTACGCGGACGACACCATTCTGTATACTTCTGGCCCGTCCTTGGACACTGTGCTATCTAACCTCCAAACGAACTTCAATGCCATACAACACTCCTTCCGTGGCCTCCAACTGCTCTTAAACGCTAGTAAAAGCAAATGCATGCTTTTCAACCGTTCGGTGCATGCACCCGCAAGCCCGACTAGCATCACCACCCTGGATGGTTCCGACCTTGAATATGTGGACATCTATAAGTACCTAGGTGTCTGGCTAGACTGTAAACTCTCCTTTCCAGACTCATATCAAACATCTCCAATCGAAAATCAAATCTAGAGTCGGCTTTCTATTCCGCAACAAAGCCTCCTTCACTCACGCCGCCAAACTTACGCTAGTAAAACTGACTATCCTACCGCTCCTCGACTTTGGCAATGTCATCTACAAAATAGCTTCCAACACTCTACTCAGCAAACTGGATGTAGTTTATCACAGTGCCATCCGTTTTGTCACTAAAGCACATTATACCACCCACCACTGCGACCTGTATGCTCTAGTCGGCTGGCCCTCGCTAAATATTAGTCGCCAGACCCACTGGCTCCAGGTCATCTACAAGTCCATGCTAGGTAAAGCTCTGCCTTATCTCAGTTCACTGGTCACGATGGCAACACCCAGAATTTGTTCTTAAATGACTTGCCTAGTTAAATAAAATGTGTACAAAATTAGGAACGTCACTAACTGGTCCCACTGGTTTCCCCACTAGGCAACTCAATAGCTCCTCTTCCTGTCTTGACTGACTGCTGTGTTGCTGTCTAGCAGCCTTGACCAGGTGTCTTCCACAGAGCTTCAAACATTTCTGTAAACAAAAAAAATCTCACTGTGAGAAGTTGCCAGCTGATATGACCTTATGACCAGTTGACATGACCTTAGCTGATCCTTTTCTTTTCAGTAACCTTGCTTTGTTTACCTACTTAATGGAAGTGCAGTCTTGGGGTAGAACGTTGGTGTTATTATGTATTAATTAATTACACGACAGTAACAAGTATATTTCCCTTAGATATATTAATTTGTTGTTTAATTGCCGTTCAGCATGGCCTCACCTGGATATCAAAAAAAAAAAAAAGCGACAGCGCGCAAGAAACGTCACAATTTACTCATGATGCGCTGCGCACCTGTACAATTGGCTCTCCGTCAAGACTGCAGACAGTGGGGCTTTGCCTTTGACTGCATACTGCAGCTCAACACCAAAATCCCAAAAGCCACACACAGGGAAACGGTTATCAGTATTTTAGAATACTGTGTGATGCCCGGTTGGCTATGCTTAGAGTCGCCAAGGAACACTCAACCCTTGTCTAGCTGCAGTGGCCTTGGCACTGAGTAGAGGGGGAGGAGACTGAGCCTTTCGGGAAGAGGAGCTGTAAGCACGCACTCAGTGAGATCACATCCTTACATGCATTGCTCTTGCCAGGGAGTCGACAGTAGTTCTTCAGTCAACCTTCCCAAGATTTCAGATTTATGGAGCTCGTTTTGGACAGAAGACGTGTTATAATAGGAAGCCGTTTCGTTTCAGTTTTAATGACTGCCCTTTCCCGCAATGTAATCATGACAACCTCTTGAGGAATCTTCCATCTTTTGTGAGATCACGTTTTGCTTTTTTCTTGTGGGATCTATTCTCGGAGTTCCACTGCGATCGGGCGCATAAAACCAGTCACAATGTGGGGCAGAAACGAATTTGAGGATGGGTTCGATACCTTTAAAACGGGTAAGATCTCATTATTTATATTTTATTCAAGAATAACATCACTGTGCTGATATTTTTATGACAATAATGTCTGACCAGACGAGAGGCTTGATCAGGCTCGTATAACGGTGAACCTTCACTCGAGTCTAGCTAGCTGATGCTAAGCTAATACATAAGGGTTTCTGCTAGCGAGCGAGCTGCTAACGTTTGCTCTCCCGGAGCATCTGGTGCTTCTTGATAATGATGAGACATCGATGATGATGAGACATTGTAACAGAAATGCTTGAATGGATGACTATCAATTCATTGTTCATGACAAAATAATGCAGGTTGCGGAGAGCGGATTTGCTTTCATCATCGGGGGCATTTTGCTAACTGCTCGCCCTTATAGCCTACGATTTCTGTTTCTGTAATCAACATTCGAAAGATGTCTATAGCCAAGCCACATTGTAACATTGTGATGTAGTTAGCGGCATTGTGTCCCTAGAATTATATTATGACGGACCCCCGCGCGTCCTTTGTCTTCCTGTCCAGTGAGACAGTAATTGACAGCTCGCCCTGTCAATTACTGTGGCTTTGGCCAGATTGATAGTTAACTATTAATCTAGCTAGCCTACTAGCTAGATCATCTAAAGTGGCCAACAGATATAGTACCAGCCCTACAAATAGAACATCACGTTTTGATTTAGCCTACAACGAACAACAAACTTGATATGCTCCCGAAGCGTAATGTTCTCCGGCGCCCATCAAACTGCTGAATCAGATGAGCATAGCCACTGCAGTGTCATAATGGGGCTTGGCGGATGGGGCTTGGCGGGTCCCCCGTGCTTTTGTGATCTCAATAATCTTATCTATTTTTGCAAAACCCAAGTACTACATTCTAAATTGCCTGGGCGCACTCCTCCATAAAACAGATGAGGGATTTACACGATCAACTTGTTCTCCATAGTGTTACAATATGTTGGCTTTAAAAAGGCATATCAATTATATCGTTATTTTACGATCCTCTTTATTTAAGGACTCCTAGTTTATATGAGTGGTTTCACCAGGCCCCATTTCAGGACAGGTATATTGAGAATGTAGGCAATTTTGGAATGACCAATATATCTGGGCAGTGATTCGAGAGAGTGGACCACTGGAATCCGACAGCTCAATCACCTCAATCTGAGCCATGCTCACTGTAGGTTCACCCCCACCGAGTGTTACATCCACAGGGAGATTCCAGAGTTCAGAATTATGCTAGAAACCACAGGTACTTGTGATGTGCCACATATGCAGGAGTGGAGTGGAGGCCTTTGGCATGATGATGTAAGGGGCTGTCTGGACAGAGACCTCTGGATTTAAGACACGTCAGAAATGGGAGAGTGATCATGTAGCAGGTCTAGTTCAACCTCTCTCTTGCTGCTGATGCCTATCACAATTGATGCTCTGATTCCTGGTAGAGAGAGAGGGAGCGTCAAGGAAAGTGTGTCAAGAGAAATAGGATTCTGGTATGTGGTCACTGTAGATTGGATAATTATCCATGCCTCTTACACAACTATGTAATATTCTTATTGTTGTGTAATAACCCCCCAAAACACTACGCAATTGGCCAACTGTAGGCTACGATAAGTAGCAACGTTATTACTGAAGTAATATAGTGTTACTACATCGGCATTAGAGCAATTTGATGTAACGTCTTAACTATAAGCAAAAGTATTCTGCCACCTACTACACTGCATTGTAACAGGAGTGTGCTTCAGCAAGGGCCTTGGTGATGGTCAGAGCAGAGCAGGAGGACAGTCACCTCTTCATGTGGAGAAACGTTGCAGAGCACATCTGAGCTGCACCCTCCTCAGCCTCCTGCCTGATGGCACAAACTAGGACAGCCTTAATGACTTCTGTCTAAACGGATTACACACTCAGAATAGTTTGCAGACAAAGAGGACATACAGCCCCTGCAGTGTGTAAAGACAGACATGGACTGTTGGGATGCATTACGGTGTGTTTGGGACTTGCCCGAACCTCACTATGTCTAACCTGACCTCAATCATGACCCATACACACATAACAGTTACTCAATGTGATAAGGACAAGTGCCTGAATGCATCCCTTAGGGATCTGAAACTGAAAATCCCTCCTGTCATCTGAAATGACTCAGGAAATATTTCAGTGTAGCCTCAGCTTTCATTTCCATGTGCCTGGGAGAGAGGGTTTGTTTTCACTAGAGGGGACTGTGTTTTCATAATGGGCGACTGACTGGTTTGCTCAGTTGTGGATTGGTGTAGCTTAGCAGTGGACTAGGGCCTAGCATACTGTCTAACAACTGAATATCACGGGAGGCAAAAGTTATTTTGTGTTTTGTGACTCAGTAAATCAAGGGAAACAATTGGATTAGAGGTCTGAGCAGACAGAGAATCAGTACCGTGGGCACTTCTGGTCTGGCTTCCGTGTCTCATGTGTTTGTTCAGTCAGCACAACGGTGTATAAAGTCCTCTGCCTTTTTTCTTAGTTATTATCTCAGAAATAGGTTTACTTATCTACGATCCCTTGTTTTTGTTTGATACTAAACAGTCCTATCTGTGTTTTTCATCTTGAAGCTTCCCCTGAAATGTTGGGGGGGAAAAAATCCAGTATTGGGATTGGAACATCATTTGGTTTAAATCTTGTCCGAAGGTCGGCAGATGGCGATATTGAGTCGTTTCATCTTACCGTCCAAATGCAGCGGCTGCGTATCCCTGGACAGGGTCGTACATAAAACATTCTCCATCCAGGCTGCAAAGGCCTGGATGGAGAATTTAATGGTGAGAAGGTGGAACAAAATGGAGAAAATATGCATACGTTTCTTTAGAAACACCATTTTCCACTACTGCATACTATGCCTTCGGGCGGTAAGATAAGGAGACATCTGCCGGCCTTTGGGCTAGTTTAAATCTAAGCTGTGTAGTCTTTTTTTGACCTGAGCGTATAGGCCACAGCCCTGCTTGGTAGATTTCAGTGACACTGTGTCATGTTGTACTACCGGGTTTATCTCTCCCCCCAGGAACTGAGTGTTTCCTAGTCAATATGTGCACTACCACTGTATCAGTCAACTGTTAACACTACCCCCTCAGTACCACTATCTCTATATTATCCCGAGTGGCGCAGGGATCTAAAGGCAATGCATCTCAGTGCTAGAGGCGTGACTACAGACCCTGGTTTAATTCCAGGCTGTATCACAGCCGGCCACGATTGGGAGTCCCATAGGGTGGCGCACAATTGGCCCAGCCTTGTTAGGGTTTGGCCGGGGTAGGCAGTCATTGTAAATGAAAATGTGTTCTTTAACTGACTTGTCTAGTTAAATAAAGGTTAAATACATTCTTTTTTAAATATCTGACTGTATAACACAATCACATTGACTGTAATTGAGAGGAAAGAAGCATAGTTATAGCATACAACCAGACTTCAGGGATTGTTGAGTCTGTTTTTTTGCCAACTAGTTGTGTGTTTACTAGGAGGGGAAGGGGGTGTAGAGCAACAGAAATGTAGTTAGTCCGTCTCCAACCAAAACATATGCCAGTTGAGCTAAGCTCACAGCTGTTATTAGGGTCTCTAGCTGTGCAGATTCTATTTGCTGACTTTAATAACGATCAAACAATCCCGATCCTCTTATCGGTTAGAGATAAGGTAACCCACCAAGACAGCATTTATTGGCTTCATGTTAGAGTTTGGCCTAGCTGTTGGGCTACCATGGGTGGTAGGCTTGTTCATTTGAATCTATTATGAAAACACAGGATTGTTAAAGTTGAAGTTGGCTTGACCTTTGTTGGTGCTGAAACAGACTAGTACAGTGTAGTGAGTGTTTCTAACAAATGCTTCTTCCCTGACTGGGGGTCTTGTTTTTTAGGTTCCAACACCAGCCCTCCTGGATGGGTCCCAGGGTGTGAGTCGTCATGGCAGGGTACCTCCTCTGCCCCCGGTACCAGTAACCGTGGGAGACGCCACAGTGGTGCCTCTGACAGCGGTGACACAGGCATCGGCACATCCTGCTCCGACAGTGTGGAAGGTATGGACTCTCATCATATATAGGAGGTCCACTCCTCCATAACACGAACAATACAGCACAATACGAGCATTATTAGCAACAGAAGAGAGAGAGAGCGAGAGAATCTCTCGTGTATGACCCATTTTAAGTTTCACTGCATCTTCTAGCTAAGAGTCTGATGTTATATAAATGACTAGTTCTGAAGCTACGGACTCTAGTCCAACTCTTTCCACACTGTTGTTCCCGGATAAGGATGTTTCACTTTCTATTGGAAAGTAACGATGACATAAATGGAAACTAAAGTCATGTCCTTTTGGCAGTAGTGGCTTAGCTGGTTGGATCACTGGAAGGAATTAAATTGAGATTTAGTAGAGACTCCAAAATCCACTCTATTTTTGTGGTTCGGGACTCACTTCTTGCATGTCCCTGTTTCTCTCCCTAGTTTCTAGCTACATTGGGAAATATGTTTTCTTTCCAATCGTCAAGACTACAACTCTTACATTTGGATTGAGTAGGCCCTACTCCCTGCGCTACTGCATACTACTCCTACCAGCTCAACATGAACATACAAGAAGTCTGTGGCAAACTTTTGCTTATCAACAAGTCCACTGTAGGACTTGGCCTAATAGTTTCTAATAGGGGAGGGGGTTGTGGCTTTGCCAGGTTAGAGAATGTTGTCGGCAGCCCCCTGTCTGTACTGCGGTCGTAACCTCCACAGTTCCAGATGTCAGGACCCAGCCCAGCCCCCTCTACCCTCTACCTTCCCTGGGGAGCTGTGTCTGGGACTGGAGCTTCTGGACTGGCCACCCATCTCCCACAACCACCATAACCATTAACAGCTGGCCAGCCACAGTCTGCCTTAGGGCTACCCAAACAAAGACTCTACATATTCAGGTCATCGAGACATTTTGTGGGCTGTGCTGCGGAGATCTGCTCAAGGCCTTGCTTTGTTGGGATCATTTAAACAAATGCACAGAATCATTTAGCATCTCGTTAGGACTTGCAGAGTGTTTTCAGATGTATTTTGGAGCGTACACACACACAGAGAAAGCTTCAGACGCTTGTGAATGTCACTGCCTTCTGAGAGATGAATAGGAGAATGACTCTCCCAATAGCAGCGCCTTCAGTTTAGAGAACTCTGTGTCCCAGTAGCCCCCCTAGCAACTTGAATGTACACAGACAGCACACACCCGAAGGAAGTGTTGTTACCTTGGGAACCCTTCTAGTTAGTTATGACACAAGCAGTCAACAGTTCCTAATTGGTACCCTTGGCGATGATGGAATATAGCACTGCGCCGATGTTCTGTTTGTCCTCACCTGCGGAACAACAGGCCGGAGTTTCATTGTTCTGGCCTACATTTCAGCACTCAGCAGTCGGCACCCTGCCCTCCCTCATCCAACCTCCCAGCCAGAGGCACTGGGCCGGGCTAGGGCACATTGTCTGTCACCTCGTGGAGCCTGGGTGGATCTAGAGCTGTTCTGAGGCACCTGCCTGTGTGTGTGCTGTGGGGAACTAACTAATACTGAGCCCCCCCAACTCCCCCGGCCGGTTGATGAACACAGGGCCTGGCAGACTCCGATTGATCGCAGCATCTCTGCTTTTAATTGAGCTACTTACCTGCAGGGCAGCGCATCAGGTACTGCGTAGGTCCAGAAACAAGGTCAGACTCAACTCTCCTCACTTTGTCATCTCTGCTGCTACTATTTCATCCTTCCAGGCTGGCTGGTGTGTTAGGAGAACGTAAGATAACATCGACTTGCCTTTCACCAACCCAGGAGGACCTGTACAGGCTCTGCCTTTTTTAAACCACAAATATTGAATTGTTTCCTTTGTATTTTCTCCCCCCCCCCCCCCCTAACTGAATGCCATAACCATTGGAGATGTGAATGGATACAGGCCGAGAGAGAGAGAGAGAGAGCTGGACTCTGAAGTAGGGCAGCTCTGCCTTGACAATGTCTGTAATGTCTGAGTAGATGGATCAGGAGCTGTATCTTCCGATACTGTAGCCAGGCTAACATGAGACAAACTCAGATTGCTAAATCCACTCAACCCTGTAATTAAATGGAACAAAGGTCGAGTGATTAAGGGATGATTGAATTGTCAGTTATTCCCATTTGTTTTGTTTGGACATTGGACTGGACATTTTGAAAGATCCCTTTTGGCTATTTAAACCCCTAGTGTGCAGGATCGCCTGCATTCTATTGTACACATTTCCACCTCCCGTCATTGCGGTGACATTTGAGTTCATAGGAAATCTTCCTCTCTCCTTACAGCAGTGACACAATGAATTGCTCTTGTTCTAACTCGATGTATAGTTGTGGTTTCAAGGGTGGTATTTGTGCAGCGCTGGTGTTTTTACTTCAACCCCTACGGTTTGTGTCTGTGCAGACTGTGATCCACATGAAGGAAGGATTCTATTCCTGGAGCCACTGCATCAAGTCTGCAGTTGGTTTATCGTCTTTTTTCACCCTCCATTTTGCTCCTCATATATGGGGACAATCTGTTTGTTTTTTTTTACACAAATTCAATCCAAACGTACTGACAGTATACCCTTTCAGTACACCCCCCTATCAAGAGATTGCTATCTGCTGTACTCCTCAACCCGCTCTCTCTTTCCGTCACTCTGTCTGACGTTTACCCAGACAAGCGGCTCGATTTCAATCCCCCTTTACACGTCCTTAAACAACGTCTTCATTGCAGAGCACGCTTATGTAACGCGCATGCTTTTTTGTTGTTGTGCGTGTTTCAATTGTGTGCCTTTGATAGCTATTCTCCTCGCGCGGGTTTCGTAATTATTCCAGTTAATTCCTGTTCATTAGGATGTAGGATACGGTGGATGGGCTTGGCGTCGCCTGGGGACATGGGTGCATCCGGGTCACTCTGCCTTTTCCCTGGTTTCTGTGTGTGCAGACACCGATGCCAAAGACCAATAGCTGTGCAGACACCGATGCCAAAGACCAATAGCTGTGCAGACACCGATGCCAAAGACCAATGGGTGCTGTAGCCATACCAGAGGCTCAGTCCAGGCTCAGAATTCCAGACATAATATTGATGTAAATATAGGTCATCCATCCCAGCCAGAGCTCTAGGCTGTCTATGGCATCCGGCACAGAGCCATCTGATTTGGTGCTTGAAGTCAGCTGCAGGCTAGTTCTGTTTCAGGGTTGCACATACATGTGCTTACCTGAGCGCTGAAAAGTTCAGAGTATATTCTTAGGGTGTTGTAGACTTCTAGTGTTAGAAGAACTAGCAGGTTTGGATATTTACATCCGTGATTAAATGATTTGGCTCCGGCCACCCAGTATAAGTGCAGAGATGGACTGTGTTCAGGGGCAGCTGGTAGCCGAGTGGTTAGAGCGTTGGGCTGGTAACCGAGAGGGTTGATGGATCAAATCCCTGAGCTGACAAGGTATAAATGCGTCGTTCTGAGCAAGGCAGTTAACCCACTGTTCCCCTGGGCACCGAAGATGTGGATGTTTATTATGGCAGCCTCCTGCACCTCTCTGATTCAGAGGGGTTGGGTTAAATGCAGAAGACACATTTCAGTTGAATGCATTCCGTTGTACAGCTGTGGCTATTCAGCAGGATAACTATCCATTGGGGTGGGGGCAGGGTAGATGTCTGTTGAGGAGGGGGAATGTCTTTCCTGATTGTGTGAGGTCATCATCTTCTTGAGAGCTGCGTTTGTAAGTGATCATCTATCGCCTATGGCTTCCTCTTCCTGTCTCTCGATGAAATCTCTGTGTCTGATTGGTTGTCGGATAACCATTTCTCCAACTCTTTGGGTGACCTGTTTTTCCACAAGACGATCCAACCCGGAAAAATAGGTTGAAGCGTCTTTACCGTCCCTCTTCGGTCAAATATAACCTTGAGAGAAAATAGCATTGAGCAAAGAATTTGATACATCCGGCTTTCTGAGTCAACCAACCTGTAACAGACGACACAGTTTTCCAGACCTCTGGAGAACCAAGGAGCCCTTCTAAAGAATCCCTCCGTTTCTAAATTAGCTCTCGGCCGCTGCCGACCTAGAACAAGGCGAAGGAAATTCCTCCGGTTTGGAACCAGGCCGCCCCATGACCCTCCTCTCTAATTATACATGGCCGTGACAGCAGCAAGCCTCATAATTACTTCAGGGGTGCCTTTGGCTTCACCACGGTGGTTCTGGGTAAAACAGGCCCATCAGATGGTTGGCTGTAAAGCTTTTTATTGAGAGGTTGTGTTGCAGAGGTGAACAGATTGGTGGTCATGTCAATTTCCTGTTTAAGACTCTTCCCAATGTTTGATGTAATGTTCTGCCATGGTTAACTACTCCATGTAAGGTGACATTTTTATTTAACCAGATAAGTTGACTGAGAACACATTCTCATTACAGCAACAACCTGGGGAATAGTTACAGGGATGAAAGAGCTCATTGGAAGCTGGGCATGGTTAGAAAGGGAATTTAGCCAGGACACTGGGGTTAAGATAGCACCCTACACAGGGCAATGTTCCCCAATCACTGCCCTGGGGAATTGGGATATTTTTTTTATAGACCAGAGGAAAGAGTGACTCCTACTGGCCCTCCAACACCACTTCCAGCAGCATCTGGTCTCCCATCCAGTATATGACCAGGACCAACCCTGCTCAGCTTCAGAGGTAAGCCTGCAGTGGGATACAGGGTGGTACACTGCTAGCCAACATCTTAATCAAGACCAAGTTAACCTCTCACTTATGGTGGCAGCATTTCATTTTGGAAGAAAAACGGAAACAAGATATTTTGTCACAAAAAGATGCTCGACTATGCATATAATTGCTACTGTTCAAAGTCACTCTGACGTGTCCAGAAATACAAATATCTTCTCTGTACACCATAACGTGAGATTCTCAAAACCAAGATGACTTGGCATCCAGGAAATGACAAGATCCATTTGAGGCTCTGTCTTTCATGATCTCCTTATATGGCTGTGAACGCAAGAGGAATGAGTCTGCCCTTTCTGTTAGGTTACCAAGGTGTCTGCAGCATTGTGACGTATTTGTATGCAGATCTTGGAAGATTGACCACAGTGACCACATTTACCACGGTCCGCCAGGTCCTAAACACGGAGGTGGCCCAAGTCACCTGCCAGTATTTTTCCATGGGGCACAGAGGCATTCCATGAACTGCATGTCAATGAAGAGATATGTGAAAAAACTCCATCAGGATTGATTCCAAACAACTTTGCATGTTTCAGTCATATTATGTGCAATCAATAGTGGGTGACTGCATTTTCGGTGTGTAGCTCAACATGTCTCTGTTCCATTCTTCTCCTCCACACAGACTCTTTCAGGAAACACTGCCATTTGGTATGTGGCAATTCCAGTTGTTTGAAAACATCAGAAGCTCTTCAAAGGAAATGATTTTATTTATTTGGTTATCTGGCTTTTGTGAAAATTGTTTCCATGTTAACAAAATGCTATGCTAGCTTTGCTCCCACAAATTAGTCAATTTCTATGGTTCAAAAGCATTTTTGAAAATCTGAGATGACAGTTTGTTAAGGCTAAGCTTGAGAGCAAACATCCATTTAATTTTATTTGCGATTTTCAGAAATCGTTAACGTTGCGTTATGCTAATGAGCCTGAGGCTTAGTCACAATCCCGGATCCGGGATGGGGAGTTTCAAGAGGTTAAGGTCCTCCTGATATCAGATCAGCAGTTGCTTGTGGAGTGACAGGGACAGTGCAGTAAAATTCCATGCTCGAGTTTCAGCAACTGTCAGTCTCTCGAGGTTACTACAGGCTCCGTCTGTACACCATAAGCCTAGATTCTCCCAGGTTCTTATTTTGGCCCCGTGGAGACATCCAGATCCATGGGGTGCTTTACATAATGCAGGTCGAGCCCAGGTCGTCACCGGGGTGTTAGGTTACCAGGGAGATGATTCGGCAGTTGGGAGAGGCAACCTGAGCTGAGCACAGTGACACATGGGCCAGGAATAAACACGGAGGTGGCCCAAGACATGCAGGAAGGATGCTTGGCATTCCCCTGAGCATTAATACTAAAGATCACCCAAGCGTATCGATGAAGGGCAAGTTGGCACTCACTCCATCACAAAGGATTTAACACTCATCAGTCAACCCTGTGCATCAATAGTGGGTGTCAGGTGTGTAGCTCAACATGTCTCTGTTCCATTCTTCATCGTCCCCCACTCTTGCAAGCCCTTGTACGACCAATTCCAGTTGTTTGAAAGGTCAAGCCCGGGATAGGCTCACATTTTGGAGGGAATTCGGGAACCATTGTTTCCAGTTAAAAAATGGCCAGCAACTGCTCCCCTCTGTTTTTATGGTGTCTAATGAATTTAGGCAGCTTAACCATCCATGTAGATTTTCTGTCTAGAATCCTTGTTTCTAGGAGGCCATTTTGGAGTAAGTGTCTAAATCTCCTGTTTATCCGAACCTAATTTGCACCTCCCAGAAGAGACCTATAAGTAGAGAGGTTGTTCTGAAATGAGATTTGGTGTAGCTTTGCACCATCCCAAGCACGCTCGGCCAGTTGGGGCTCATCTCATTAGCGTTTGACGGTGAGGGGGGTAATTATGTCAGGCTGTAATTGAAGGGAGTGAGGGGTATTGTTTGGGCAAAGCCCCCAGTGCCCTGCCCCGTCACCCCTCTAGTCCCTAAACACAACCGCTAGACCAGCTGCTCCGCACTCATCTCACTAATGATGGGTTAGGATAGGCCACACAAAGACTTGGCAAGGACCATCCTTCACTGAAGTTAGCAAAGTTAGCTATTGTGTACCTGAATATGACATTTCCCGCTGGGTAATATGTCAGATGAGTCTTTAGCCCAGGCTAAGTCTTGAAAATGGAAATATACCCACTTGGAGAGTCCAGTCCAAAATGTCAGCAATGTTATCAAGATTCTTGTTTTGTTTTGTGTTCACCGAATAGTTACTGTGATTGGATCCACTCACATGTAGCCTATTTGGTAAAGGTTAGACCTAATAGTAGAGTTAGGCCTACATTGATCCTACATATTTGGAAGAGCCTTTAATCCCTGTCCACTCATGCATAAGCAGATGGGTTTTTTTGTCCATTATGCTAGTTTTCATATGCTAATCACTGTCATGGAAATTCTACACAGGGACACTCGAAGTCAATCTTAAATGAATCATGATTTATTATCAGTGCCCTGGAAAGTTTCCAAACAACTCAATGCACCAAGTACACATGTTGATCAGGAGCTCCACCGGGGCAGTCCCGTTAGTTCTCTTACATACAAGTTATGTTTTAACTTATTCGTAATGAATTAGTCCTTGACGTTTGCTTCATTCATGTGACCGACCAATACCTCACGAGGCCTCTTCTCTCTAAGCTGAAACCTTGAAACTAAGATATCTTTCATTCTCAGAACAAGGTCCTCGGCGTACTGCCAAATTGCAGATACTGATAGTGAGGATTTGTTCAATCAGTCACAGAAATTGGTTATTAGAAAAGCACAAACATAACATTTTCCATCACATCCTGCTGTGAGGTACAGGACAGTATGCTAACGCTAACTGCTAGCCACTGTAGCCAGCATATTTTTCATTTTATTTTCCCCTAACCCTACCACCCGCTCCCCTAATTGGAGTAAACTAATGGAAAACAATACTCAGGCTTCTACTTCCAGCTTATATGTACTATATACATTTTACGGATACAATGTATTTTGCAATAGTTATATTTTGTTTGTTTTTAGTCCTATCCTTCAGCTACCTTCCCTCCCATCTATCTCTGAAGACCATCCAGTTTGACTTCTATTTGCCATATATTTTCAACTTTGCTGTTTCAGAAAAGTTCTGAACCTGTATACGTTGTACGGACACAGTATATTTTACATTAGTTATCGTGTTGTGTTTATCTCTTAAGGTATCTCCATCCATTTTTTGTTATTTTATATTTGCCATATTTTTCAACTTGTGCTGTGAAGTTTCACAAAGGTTCTGAACCCTTTCTATTCTCATAGTTTCTACAGATTGTTGTTGTTGCTAAAAGTATTATTATATTATTGATTGATTGACTATGACTTTTCAAATCACCCAGCAGTGCTATTTGCAAAGTTATCTCCGCGTAAATGTTGCAATTCTTCAGCCATTCCTGGACTTGCGACCAAAAACAAGCTACATATAGAGAGTACCAAAACACGTGATCTAATGATTCTGTCTTTTCGCAGCAAAATCTCCAGAGCTGGAATGGTTGTATCCCCCATATATATAACATTCTATTGGTTGCAAGAATTTTGTATAATAATGTAGAATCCGGTGTCGTTTTGCATATCAGTGCCATGGAATCAGTACATCGAAAATCTCTTCCCAACTATTTTGCAGTCTGTATGGCACAGCTGTCAATTATTTGGTCCTTAAATTTAACTGGTATACTTTCTTATTTATCACCATTTTCTTTAACCAATTTTGGTCTTTAATGCAGGGCCGAGAGTCAAGTTTCTTACTTTTTCCCCCTTTCACTTGCGTCATCCATTTTTGCGGTAATGCTGCAATTAATTAGCCATCATATTAGCTGATCCTGTGGCTGTGCGCTAACATGCAGTAGCAAGCTAGCGCAGTTTGCTTTAATAGTGTCATAAATAATAAGCAGTGTTCCTTTGTTCTCCTGGATCTCCCCAGCCTCTTCCTCTCTGAAGCTCACTGAGCCTCTGACTTAGATACGGATGAATCAGAGCTAGTTCTTTTCTCCGCTGGGACCAGGGATCAGTGCTTGCATGTGTGAGAGTGTGTGTGTGAGAGAGAGTGGTGTGTCTTATCGTTCGCTGCTATAATGTGAGTCACAGTTGGGCTGAACGCAGCTCCATCTTCCCTCGTCTTCGCAGAGATGCTTTTGGCAGTGGTGACATGTTTTTTATGCACCCCATGTAATCGGGTGTTGATTTGGACATCTGCATTCACAAAGGGAATGGTCTCCCTGCTGCTTTTCCTGCTGTTATGGTACCGCTGTGGAGAGAATGAACAAACCTGGTGTTAAGGTAGTTCTGTACAGTTTAGTATAGTTTGTGTCTTTCTTTGTCTCTCAAAGAAAGACACAGTTTGACATTTGAATTTGTAGTCGTGTGCTGTAAGGCGTCCGTTGGCTCCAATGTCTGCACTGCTGGCATCAACAAGTATTCCACAAACGAAATATGCGGATGTAGGAAGAGGATGCATAATGAACCTTGAGAAGCTAAAACTCAGCTCAAACAATGACAATTGTGAAGGATAATAAGCTACTGTACTAGCTTGCATGCTAACCTGGATACGCCATTTAGTCCGCAATGCATGTTAGCGTTCTGTTAGATTCTGTTATTTACACAGTGCTGTTACCAGCATTTCTGTTTCCCATAATCTTTTAATAAAAACCAAATCCTCTTACAGCGATCCTGGACCCTTTCAAGGAACGTAACCTCAACTTGATTAACACCTCATTTAGTGGATGTTGTAAAAGGCCTCTTTGTATATAATCTCGTGGGATATTAGTAGGATTTATGAAATAAACCGGAGGGCCACCAACTGTTCTGAATCTGTTCTGTAGTTGGGGGGGGGGCTTGACAAGACAGGATGTGTCAGACGAGGGGTTGGCGTGGCGGTGTGAAGACAGGACGAGGTCCTAGTTCATGTATGGATTAGCCTTGTCATTGAGTTGAGCCATGTGTACATATGGGGCCTCCTGCAGCCTTCATCGCTGCCCTTTGTAATTAGTGGGACCCCCCCCAGAGTTAATCTAAGGGCGATGAAAAGACAGAACCCAGTTTGTCTGACTGACTGTCAGTTGGTGCCTGGTGCGCACACTGTCCATCGTTGACCCGCTGATACAGGCTAGCATGGGTAGAGGGGAAATTGAATGAGGTCGACGAGTGAGGGATAGTGTGTGTGTAGGTGTGTTTGTCTTCATTATGAGTCTGGTTTGTTTTCTGCTCTAGTAGTGGGAAGGGGATGACTGTAAATACAACGCACAATGGCTGTCTTCTAGATGAAGGCTTGATAGATATTTCACCAGTTTCTACCACCTCCTTCAGGATTCCCAAGGAAACCAAACTTTCCCTTTTCTCTCTCTCTCTCTCTCTCTCTCTCTCTCTCTCTCTCTCTCTCTCTCTGTCAGCCCTTGGCTCGTCTCTGTCAGCCCTTGGCTCGTCTCTGTCAGCCCTTGGCTCGTCTCTGTCAGATTTCCATTCCTCCGCTGAATGTGCACTTTAAAAACATCTCTTCGTCTCTTTATTCTCTGGATGCATCTCAAGTCAATTTTTTCAGTCATTTTTCCTTGATTGGTTTCTCAAACCGAAAACAGCGAGTGAATTCCACAGTGACAATGTTTGTAATGTTGCGGAGGTAGGCTTCGTTGTGTCTGATTCGCCACCCTCGTAGATAATGTAACCATCCACGCATTTCTAATAGGATAATTGTCCATCCTGAACTGATCTGAGATTTAAAGCTTTTTGAAGAGTTTGGAGGAAAATCCTGCCCAGGGACTGCCAATCCACTAACGACGAGTAGCGACACGACTAGGTTAGCACCTCTCGCTGGATTACACACACTTCATATTCCTCTTTAAATCCATGTTACATAGATGTACCTGGAGGAGAAGGATACCTGAATGGAGCTGGATGTAACTGAGATGACACACACAGGAAGTATCCATGCCAGCTTAAAATGACATGGCCCCCTAGCGAGGATCTGCCTGGAAAGGCAATCCTCTGACCGACAGGATGAGAGACCAGAAAGGAGTGCATGTCCTAGGTCTGTTCTCCAGATACACAGGCTGTTTTTCACCATGTTAAATAACACCACTCTGAGGTGGATGGATGCATAGGAGGAAGAACCTCTCGCAGCAGGACACTCGCAGTATCCTGTGTCCGCAACGTCTGACCATCGGACGATCAAGTTCTTGGGGGGGGGGGGGGGGTATAGGCATCATCATAACTAGGGTCTTTTTCAGGGATGTCACCCACCTGAAGGTGAAGTGGTTAAAAAAATGGTCATGGTATTTGGTTTGGACTGGTGGTTAGTGGAATGGGCCAAATTATATTACTTCGCTTAGCTTTCTTCTGCATGGTGGCAAAATGAACGAGATTCATTTTCAGCCCAGGAGACGCAAGCCCTCAACTGGTGGCTCTTCTAAGCATTTCAGAAATCCTGAATATTATTTTAATGAATGATAATGGGATTAAAAGCTTTGCCGGTCTCAGTCTGTGAATGAACGGTTTCTCAGTTTGAAATCAGCGAGAACCGGTGGAACTAAAAACCCCAGGGGTGGGGGGGGTGTCCTTCTGAAAACGAATGGAGGTGCTGAATGAGGTCACTCCACTAATCTCCTCTCTTCTAAAACCCAAAAGGTTGTTATTTTGAGCTTTCTCAAGGTCGTTCATGGCCATTCTTCTAACCGCCTTGCTCTGAGATTGTAGGGTTTATGCCGAGCGATGTCTAATTTCTGGTGTCACCATGGCGTCTTCCCTTTGCTGTAGGCGATAACAGTAATTGACATCAGATGTTAGCTATTATGGCTTTGATAGGGCTGTTGTGGTAGGTGCACTTTAGCACCCAGTGTGTGATGGAGGGGCCTTTTCGTTCGTCAATCGTTCCCAGCTTCAGTGCCTTTCTGGGAGACGTGAAGTCGCGACCCCACCGTACCTGTCAGTCTGAAAGCCCACCGGGCAGGAGGTGGAGCTGACACACACACACACACCTCTCTCCCTCCTCCCGGCTACCTCCCTCTTCACCTCTCTTGTCTTCTCTGTTCCTACCCTAAGGAATAACCACAGACACACACACACACCTCTCTCCCTCCTCCCGGCTACCTCCCTCTTCACCTCTCTTGTCTTCTCTGTTCCTACCCTAAGGAATAACCACAGACTCAGTAAACACACATGCAGCACACTCACCCCCCGCCGTCTTTCCTGTCGTAAAAACCTCCACTTAGCCCTTCTCTCCTTCTCTGCCCCCCCCCCTCTTGTCACGTGCCACATAAAATACAAATGGCCAATCGATCCCGCTCTTCCTGAGTATGTTCATCTCGCCTGCAGGCCCCTGGGGCAGGAAGCATTACAGCTCATTATCTCATGTCTTACCTCTCTATATCTCTCTATCTGAAACTGAAGTCTATCCCTATCACATACAGATGAACCGAGACACCCTGGACTTAATGAAAGAAACCAGGAGGGATGAGGTGAGATGAAAGCTTCCCTGCTTCATTACAGAGGCATGAGGAGCATGGCAGGAGTTTATTACAGTATGGCTAACAGAGTGTTACAGTCCCCACCCAGGCTCCAGGGCATACACCAGAAATACTTACCCCTTAGTGTTAAAGGCAAGGGGCTCTAATGCAAATGTTACTTTAATGAGTTAAGGGAAGGATACAGGCGCTAGGCTGTAGTTAGGCTTCAGAGCCAAGTGCACTGATACACCAGTGGAATGCATATTGATGACATGCAGCGTGCTGCTGGGTTTGCGTTTCTGGGAGCTGCTGATGGAAGGATGTGAATAGCTACAGGAAGGAGGAGGGAACTCGGTGATAGATCGTGTGATTTGAGGTGACTGAAGTGAGGTAATCCATGGATCGTCTCTGTGACTTGGAGGAACGACAGGGTACAAACCGAGTGTCTTAGGTGTCGATTGAGAACTTAACAGTTACATGACTGTAATTCCCCCGGTTCTCAGTGTAGACTGGCCTCTGCCGACTCATCCGAAGCCATACTCTGTTGCCGTCAGCCAGTGTTATTGGACAGCTGAGCCCAGTCATATGTCTCCTCTCTCTTTATGAAGTCCGTCTCTCAGCTCTGACAGGCCTGATGGCTCAGCACTTCTCCTCAGACCCAGCCAGCTTTCCCGTCCTGCACTGGCTTGTTTTATCTAGTCGGCTACGGACACCGTATAATTGGCGAGGCAAGCCAAGCGTTCTCACTAACACTATGCTGACTGGTGACCCCTTTTTGTTTCTGCTTCAGGTCGGTTAGGCTGCTGAGAGAGAGAGAGCGAGCGAGCAAGCGAGAGGGAGTGTGAGAAAGATAGAGAGAGGGATGGCGAAATAGGGAGAGAGAGAGAGGGAGGTGGTCTATATTCATACATCCAGCTGGCCGGTCTCTCTGACTGTGTCCCTCCTTCAACAGGGCTCCATTAACCCTGATGGCTGGGAGATTAGAGAGGGATATATGAACACACACACTGGGCCATAGGACCATCTGTCCTCTTGCACACACACACACTGGCCTCGGTGGGATTATTGTGCAGCACTGCCTGTGGTCCAGCCATGTAAACACTGTTTTTATGATACTCATCTGGGGCACATACTGTGCACACGCAGGCGTACGATATACTGGGCGGAATTATACTGCCCACACTTGTTTACGCTCTATCACAGAGGTTTTGGGCTTGAGGACTCTTACATGAATTTTGGATTTGGAGAACTGTTACATAAGACTGCAGCCGAACTGGGCACACACACACACACACAAAAAACACTGCATCAAAGCTGCTGCTCAGCCACTAAAGGTGTTACGCAATCGGATTGGATGCTGCTGCACCCCACTTGTCCCTTCGAATTAGCCTCGAGCTTGTTTAATGTTGACAGGCGGAATGCATAACCGGTAGGATGTTTACAATCCAAATCAACAGCCGTAACGACTGCTAACCCTAGCTCGCGTCTCTGTTGATGGCCGCTAAACTGTGCTCCTCGATGGCCCGTGCTCAGCTCAGACAGCACACCCTGCCCGCCCTCTCTTACAATCCTCTCCTGTCCTATGTGGCGACTCGTATTTCAGCTGGTGCCCTTGGCTCTGTCTGTACCCCGCGTCCTAGCTCTATCTCTCTGGTTACATCAACACGTCTCTTCCCTGAAGCATGCTTATTGCGTCCAGGACAGGAGCGAGTTGGCAGGGCTAGCTAGCTAAGTGGTGTCTGTGGTGACGCAACACCAGTGGAGCGAGAGTTCCACTACCGCTCAGATGACAGCTAGCAGGACAGGCATGTCGTGACACGAGGAGCGCCGGGCTGACAGGAAGCAAACGTTAACGTTTTCCTAGTTGGATTCCACCTCACTACATAAATAGATTAGGTTGATGTGCTTCGTTTATGATGGTGAGTTTTGAAGCCGGGTGGTGGTCTTTGCAGATTTGAATGGCAATCGTGTGAGCTGGTCTGTAAACAGACTTCAGAAGTCTGATGAATGATGATATTGACTGACATGACAACGTGTTCGGATCAGTACAATTGAAAGGTATTGGAACAAGGGGCTGCTGTGACTGATGACATCATATTCCTGGGCCTACCATGAGACTGTTCAGTCATCTGATTCTTCCTGTGTTTTTTTGACAGGCAGGACAGAGGCTACTTTTTACCCTGACAGGGGTCCTTCCACTTCCTTACGTCATGTCTCTGAGTGGCTGGGCCATAGGATGTTTACCCATCCCGAATTAAACCTGAATCAAAACATCCCATTTATATCTCTCTCTCTCTCTGCAGTTAGCCAAGCAGCAGGACAATAAACCAGCCCCCTCACCCCCCTCCAATTCCCCCTACTCTGGCCCCTGTCGGACCCCATCTGTAAAAACGGCCGTGTTTTTATAGGAGCCTCATTTTTGGCCCCTGGCCCGACCCTTGGTTTACAAGAATGGAACGTCCAGAGCTCCCGAGTCGTGCGCTCTTCCCCGGTGACCCATCTCCTTGGCGCCGGCGCCGCGGTAACAGCCCGGTGCCCTGAAACACGATAGCTGTGGCTAAATACGTGCTAATGTGGCGGAAATGCTAGCAGGCTACCTCCTACGCACCCTACAGGGAGAAAGGCTGTCTATAAAGGGGGGACATGTCTGACACATACACACTTAGCAATATACGCACTCATTGTCTCACACCTACAACACATACCATCTTTCACACACACACACACGTTATCGTATACTCATCCACATATTCTTAAACACATGCTCACAAGGCCACAGAGTGAACACACACTCTCTCAGACACACAAATTCTCTCTTCAAAACCGCACATACTAAGTGAGGCCCACACCACAGAGCTGTTGATTGGCTAATAGACGCGTGTGCGGGATTGCTCAACAGGGCCTGGCTGGTGGAACACATCATGAAGCTGGTTCTATTGACAGTGATGATGATGATGACGATGATGACGCAACCTTCTCTTTCACAATCACTCACCACTACCACCTCCCAACCGTTCGATCAGGCCACATGTTGTTGATCTGAGACCACGCAGTCTGTCACGCTGCTGTTGTTGTCCCTTTCCCCCCCCCCCCCTTCTCTCTTCTCACTGCTATTTTCTTCACCGGGACTCGGTGTCCTGCAATCACGTAGGATAACTGTGCGGTGTGAGTCATTGGGCGTTTGGCTTCTTTTGGATGCTGTTCAAGATCCTGTGATATAAGACGGAGCTCATCGCCTCCCCTCAGTGTTACTTGGACCAGATACTGTTTGGCCTAAAGGAACGCTGGGGCCACGTGATCCATCCAGTCCAAATCCAGCCCTGTTCTGTTGATGTCCAGGCTAACAGAGATCACCCTGATCCACTTTTATCCTCTTTTGGGTATTGCAGCCCAGCCTCATCCTGCTGGCTCTGGACAGTTGATCTTGTCCTGTCATGTAACTGGGGTTTGGGGGAATACCGTTTATTTAAATACAGTTGATTTATTCTCCAGGACCTCTCGAAAACATAAACACAGATTAGATATTTTCCTATCTGTTGAACTGTGGAAGGTGTACATTATATTTGGCAGGGATGACTTGTGGAGCCATCTACCCATACCCCACTGTGCAGCCCCCTGCAGTCCCCTGCCCCTCTGAGTCAGCGCTGGGTTGTGTGGGTGTTGTCCAGCAACAGTGTTGCTGCCCCCAGTGAGTGTCACAGTCCATCGGACAGCAGTGAGAAGGGGTTGCTGTGAAAGGCCACTGAACCTGGTGGGTGGCTTGCTGTGACCCTGCTGGGCCAAGAGAGGCAGGGGTGTGTGTGTTTAGCTGGTGTTTGTGAGGCAGTGGGATGTGTGTGTCCGTGTGTGTGTGGCTGGGGCTCGAGAGCCAACGGGGTATGAAGGTTACGGGGTATGAAGTGTACGTGGCAGGACACACTGCACCGTTCTGCCTGCCTGTACAGAGAGGACAGGCTGGCTGAGTCAGGGGACAGAGAGCCAGATGGGGCTAACTGTGGCTAACCGGGGGAGGCTACAGACTACAAAATCAGAGAGGCAGAGGCGAGCTATGCTAAGCTATGCATTGCGTGCTAGTGAGGTGATGCTCGCAGTAGCAGGCTTGTTTCAATGAATCTGCCTATTTGTAGTCTCTGTGATGGGAACACCACAAGCTGCTACTTCGCTTAACATCGAGAATAATCCCCTGCTGTAGGACAGATGGGGGGGGGTGCTTTAGCAGCGAGGTGAATGTATGGAAAGGAGCAGGAGGAATTCTCCTCAGTGACAGGGAGGATGGGGGGGTGAGAGAGGGGGGAAAGAGAAAGGAGTGGGATCCATGAGTGGTAGGGACAAGGTGGAGGGGCTGAGCGGAGAGGCTCCTCCTCGTTTACTGTAGCTATCTATCGCTATCTACACTATATATACAAAAGTATGTGGACACCCGTTTCAAATGAGTGGATTCGGCTATTTCAGCCACACCCGTTGCTGACAGGTGTACAGAATCGAGCAAACAGCCATGCAATCTCCATAGACAAGCATTGGCAGTAGAACGGCCTTACTGAAGAGCTCAGTGACTTTCAACGTGGCAACGTCATAGGGTGCCACCTTTCCAACAAGTCAGTTAGTCAAATTTCTGCCCGGCTAGAGCGGCCCCGGTCAACTGTAAGATCTGTTATTGTGATGTGGAAATGTCTAGGAGCAAGAACGGCTCAGCTGAGAAGTGGTAGGCCACACAAGCTCATAGAACGGGACCACCAAGTGCTGAAGTGCGTAGCAAGTAAAAAACGTCTGTCCTCAGTTGCAACACTCAGTACCGTTTCAAACTGCCTCTGGAAGCAACGTCAGCACAATAACTATTTGTCAGGAGCTTCAAGAAATGGGTTTCCATGGCCGAGCAGCCGCACACAAGCCTAAGATCACCATATGCAATGTGAAGCGTTGACTGGAGTGGTGTAAAGCTCGTCACCATTGGCCTCTGGAGCAGTGGAATCACGCTTCACCATCTGGCAGTCTGACGGACAAATCTGGGTTTGGTGGATGCCAGAAGAACACTGCCTGCCCCAATGCATAGTGTCAACTGTAAAGTTTGGTGGAGGAGGAATAATGTTCTGGGGCTGTTTTTCATGGTTCGGGCTAGGCCCATTAGTTCCAGTGAAGGGAAATCTTAATGCTACAGGATACAATGACATTCTAGACAATTCTGTGCTTCCAACTTTGTGGAAACAGTTTGATGAAGGCCCTTTCCTGTTTCATCATGACATTGCCCCCGTGCACAAAGCGAGGTCCGTACAGAAATGGTTTGTCGAGATCAGTGTGGAAGAACTTGACTGGCATGCACAGAGCCCTGACCTCAACCCCATTAAACACCTTTGGGATAAATTGGAATGCCGACTGCGAGCCAGGCCTAATCGTCCAACATCAATGCTTTTGTGGCTGAATGGAAGCAAGTCCTCGCAGCAATGTTCCAGCATCTAGTGGAAAGCCTTCCCAGAAGAGTGGAGGCTGTTATTGCAGCAAAGGTGGGACAACTGCGGATTAATGGCCATGATTTTGGAATCAGATGTTCAACAAGCAGTTGTCCACATTTATTTATTTTTATTTTACCTTTATTTAATTAGGCAAGTCAGTTAAGAACATATTCTTATTTTCAATGACGGCCTAGGAACAGTGGGTTAACTGCCTTGTTCAGGGGCAGATTGACAGATTTTTACCTTGTCAGCTTGGGGATTCAATCTTGCAACCTTTCGGTTACTAGTTCAACACTCTAACCACTAGGCTACCTGCTGCCCCACATACGTTTGGTCATGTACTGTAGTGTATCTCTATGTAGCTCTACATTCTACAGCTGACTGTTACTGGCCATCATTTGGCCTGGAACACAAAAGGGCTGTGATTTTTGTTGCGAGATGCAGGAACATTGTAAGGAGGCTCTCCCCAGCTCTGTGAGCTGTGGTAGGGGAGGGCTGTGTACTACCAGCCCCAGGCTTCCGCAGGCCTAGTTCCCCATCTATCGCTGTCTCTCTCTCACTTGTGCTCTCTCTCTCTCTCTCTCTCTCTCTGTGTATCTCTCTCTCTATGTATCTCTCTCTCTGTATCTCTCTCTCTGTATCTCTCTCTCTCTCTCTCTGTCTGTAGCCCTGTTTTTCTCTACTGCCGCAATGCAAATCATAACCAGATGAGTCTATTCTGGGTGCCTTAAACCCCCTGTCTGAAATTACCTCCCTGACTATATAAGGGTGGGAAACACAGACTTCGACCTACAATTTTTTTATTTTTTTTATTGTGTAATGAATAACAGCTGTTAAAATGTGTGTCTGTTTTAGGCTCTTGCCCCTCTTTGATTTCATACAATAACATCTGAAATCACTCTTAATGGCTCACATCACAACACCATCATCCCAGACACCCTGGAACCACTCCAACTCGCATACCGCCCCGGCAGATCCGCAGATGACGCGGTCTCTATTGCACTCCACCCTGCCCCTCTCCCACCTGGACACCTATGTGAGAGTGCTGCTCATTGACTACAGCTCAGCGTTCAACACCATAGTGCCCTTCAAGCTCATCAGCTAATCTAAGGACCCTGGGACTGAACACCTCCCTCTACAACTGTGGATCCTGGACTTTCTGACGGGCCGCCACCAGATGGCGAGGGTAGGCAACAGCACATCCACCACGCTGACCCTCAACACGTGCCAGGGCAACAACCTCTCCCTCAACGTCAGCAAGACAAAGGAGCTGACCTTGGGACTACAGGAAACCGAGGGCCAAAGCACGCACCGATTCACATCGACGGGGCTGTAGTGGAGCAGGTTGAGAGCTTCAAGATTCTCATTGTCCACATCACTAAGGATCTATCGTGGTCCACACACACCAACACAATTGTGAAGAGGGCACGACAATGCCTCTTCCCCCTCAGGAGGCAAGGGTCCTCAGATCCTCAATTGAGAGCATCTTGACTGGCTGCGTCATCACTTGCTATGGCAGCTGCTTGGCATCCGATCGCAAGGCACTACAGAGGGTAGTTGCGTACTGCCCAGTACACCTCTATACCAGGCGGTGTCAGAGGAATCTACGAAAAATGGTCAAAGACTCCAGCCACCCATGTCATAGACTGTTCTCTCTGCACCAAGTCTGGAACCAACAGGACGCTGAACAGCTTCTACCCAAAAAGCTACCAGGACTATCTGCATTGACCTATTTTTATATGAACTCTTTTGACTCATTACTTAAGCTGCTGCTATTCTTTATTAGCTATCCTGTTCCCTAGTCCCTTTATTCCTAGTTATATGTAGAGTTCATTCGGAAAGTATTCTGACCCCTTTTTTAACATTTACATTTTGTTACGTTACAGCCTTATTCTAAAATGGATTAAATGAAAATAAAAACACTAATCAATCTACAAACATGACTAAGCAAATAGTGGTTTTTAGTATATTTTGCAAATGTATATATAAAAATAAACAGAAATACCTTATATACATAAGTATTCAGACCCTTTGCTATGAGACTCGAAATTGAGTTCAGGTGCATTCTGTTTCCATTGAACATCCTTGAGATCTTTCTACAACTTGATTGGAGTCCACCTGTGGTAAATTCAATTGATTGGACATGATTTGGAAAGACACACACCTGTCTATATAAGGTCCCAAAGTTGACAGTGCTTGTCAGAGCAAAAACCAAGTCATGAGGTCGAAGGAATTGTCTGTAGAGCTCCGAGACAGGATTATGTTGAAGCACAGATCTGAGGAAGGGTACCCAAAAATGTCTGCAGCATTGAAGGTCCCCAAGAAACCAGTGGCCACATCAATCTTAAATGGAAGAAGTTAGGAAGCATCAAGACTCTTCCTAGAGCGGGCCTTGATCTGGGAGGTGACCAAGAACCCGATGGTTACTCTGACAGAGCTCCAGAGTTCCTCTGTTGAGATGGGAGAACCTTCCAGAAGGACAACCATCTCTGCAGCACTCCACCAATTAGGCCTTTATGGTACAATGGTCAGACGAAGCCACTCCTCAGTAAAAGGCTCATGACTGCCTGCTTGGAGTTTGCCAAAAGGCACCTAAAGAC
The DNA here is from genome assembly GCF_036934945.1 of Oncorhynchus masou masou. Lineage (NCBI taxonomy): Eukaryota > Metazoa > Chordata > Actinopteri > Salmoniformes > Salmonidae > Oncorhynchus > Oncorhynchus masou. The sequence goes on from NC_088227.1 coordinate 17,359,039, forward strand.
TCTCAAACCATGAGAAACAAGAGTCTCTGGTCTGATGAAACCAAGTTTGAACTCTTTGACCTGAATGCCAAGCGTTATGTCTGGAGGAAACCTGGCACCATCCCCATGGTGAAGCATGGTGGTGGCAGCATGATGCTGTGGGGATGGTTTTCAGCGGCAGGGACTGGGAGACAAGTCAGGTTCAAGGGAAAGATGAACGGAGCAAAGTAGAGAGAGATCCTTGATAAAAACCTGCTCCAGAGTGCTCAGGACCTCAGACTGGGGTGAAGGTTCACCTTCCAACAGGACATTGATCCTAACTACACAGCCAAGACAACGCAGGTGTGGCTTCGGGACAGGTCTCTGAATGTCCTTGAGTGGCCTAGCCAGAATCCGGACTTCTACCCGACCATCTCTGACGAGACTTGAAAATAGCTGTGCAGCGACGCTCCCCTTCCAACCTGACAGAGGTTCCCCCCAAATACAGGTGTGCCAAGCTTGTAGCGTCATACCCAAGAAGACTCAAGGCTGTAATCGTGGCCAAAGGTGCTTCAACAAAGTACTGAGTAAAGGGTCTGAATATTTATGTATATGTCATACTGTATTTCAGTTGTAAAAAATGTATGCATTTGAAAAAAATGCTTAAAACCTGTTTTTGCTTTGTCATTGTGGGGTATTGTGTGTAGATTGATGAGGGGTGAAAAAAATGTAATCCATTTTAGAATAAGGCTGTTACGTAACAATATGTGAAAAAAGTCAAGGGCTCTGAATACTTTCCGAATGCACTATACATTTCTACCTCAATTACCTCGTACCCCTGCACATCGACTCGGTACTGGTACCCCATGTTTATAGCAAGTTATCATTACTCATTGTGTATTTATTATTCATTTTATTATTATGATTTGCCTTTTTATTATTTCTCTGTTTTCTTTCTCTCTTCCTGGTTGTGAAGGGACAGTAAGTAAGCATTTCACTGTTTGTCTACATCTGTTGTTTACGACGCATGTGACGAATACAATTAGATTAGATTAGAATTTATTTTCTTTAATTTCATAAGGCCTAGATATTTAATCGGCTCTCTTCGCATATTTTTTAAAATATTTTTACACGGAGCATGTTTGCGCCTAAATTGAAAAAATATTGGCCAACACGAAGAAATTAGGAACACAAAGAAAAATATTTGAGGTTATGAAGCTAGAATCCTTCATTTCTCCGGGCGCTCTGGTTGAAATGTAAGGTCGCACAGGGAAATATTTAGGCGCATATGCGAGTAAAATTGTTACGCTGTTGAGCCCTGTTAATAGAGTTTTAATTAAAGCCTGCTGGATCTCAGAGATCTGTATCGTCTTTCAGAACACTTGTTATTGCTTTTTGCTCCAATAACAAGATTATTGGCATTGCTTAGAATTGTCCTGAGCATATCCTCCCTGCCAGCAGTCCTGTCACCACTTGTCACCATTCTGTGGTGTGGCCTCATTATGCTTGTTCCCTGGTAGCCAACTGTTATATCAGTTACCATCATCATCATGCTAGCATCATCAGGCTGTCAGAGCTGGTTGTCAGTGTTAATACACTGCCCTCTGTACTTTCCCTCCTCCACTGACCCTACATGCTGTTCCCTACCGCTCAGTGCTTAGTGTGCTGTACTGTAGTGCTGGCATCCAGAGTGGTTAAGGTTGAGTTCACTTCAGTAGCCATTGGAAGCCCAGGGTCAGTCAGTCACAGTGTGCATCTGAATGCCTTTCCAAGTTGTTAGCGCTCAGTGTAGCATGCTTCCTGTGCTCCAGCTGGCCTGCAGGAAAAGAGAGACTGGCAGGTCTGAGCCGCAGTCTCCAACAGTAGCCAGCCAGGATATGTCTTCTTCACTTAGAGCTCTCCAGCCTGGTTTATGTCTACTTAACACCTTCCAGACTGGTTTATGTCTACTTAACACCTTCCAGACTGGTTTATGTCTACTTAACACCTTCCAGACTGGTTTATGTCTACTTAACACCTTCCAGACTGGTTTATGTCTACTTAACACCTTCCAGACTGGTTTATGTCTACTTAACACCTTCCAGACTGGTTTATGTCTACTTAACACCTTCCAGACTACGTTATGTATACTTAACACCTTCCAGACTACGTTATGTCTACTTAACACCTTCCAGACTACGTTATGTATACTTAACACCTTCCAGACTACGTTATGTCTACTTAACACCTTCCAGACTGGTTTATGTCTACTAACACCTTCCAGCCTGGTTTATGTCTACTTAACACCTTCCAGACTGGCTTATGTCTACTTAACCCCTTCCAGACTGGTTTATGTCTACTTAACACCTTCCAGACTACGTTATGTCTACTTAACACCTTCCAGACTACGTTATGTCTACTTAACACCTTCCAGACTACGTTATGTCTACTTAACACCTTCCAGACTACGTTATGTCTACTTAACACCTTCCAGACTACGTTATGTCTACTTAACACCTTCCAGCCTGGTTTATGTCTACTTAACACCTTCCAGACTGGTTTATGTCTACTTAACACCTTCCAGACTGGTTTATGTCTACTTAACACCTTCCAGACTACGTTATGTCTACTTAACACCTTCCAGACTACGTTATGTATACTTAACACCTTCCAGACTACGTTATGTCTACTTAACACCTTCCAGACTGGTTTATGTCTACTAACACCTTCCAGCCTGGTTTATGTCTACTTAACACCTTCCAGACTGGCTTATGTCTACTTAACCCCTTCCAGTCTGGTTTATGTCTACTTAACACCTTCCAGACTACGTTATGTCTACTTAACACCTTCCAGACTACGTTATGTCTACTTAACACCTTCCAGACTACGTTATGTCTATTTAACACCTTCCAGACTGGTTTATGTCTACTTAACCCCTTCCAGTCTGGTTTATGTCTACTTAACACCTTCCAGACTACGTTATGTCTACTTAACACCTTCCAGACTGGTTTATGTCTACTTAATACCTTCCAGTCTGGTTTATGTCTACTTAACACCTTCCAGACTACGTTATGTCTACTTAACACCTTCCAGACTACGTTATGTCTACTTAACACCTTCCAGACTACGTTATGTCTACTTAACACCTTCCAGACTACGTTATGTCTACTTAACACCTTCCAGACTGGTTTATGTCTACTTAACCCCTTCCAGACTGGTTTATGTCTACTTAACACCTTCCAGACTGGTTTATGTCTACTTAACCCCTTCCAGACTGGTTTATGTCTACTTAACCCCTTCCCGACTGGTTTATGTCTCCTTAACCCCTTCCAGACTGGTTTATGTCTCCTTAACCCCTTCCAGACTGGTTTATGTCTCCTTAACCCCTTCCAGACTGGTTTATGTCTACTTAACCCCTTCCAGACTGGTTTATGTCTCCTTAACCCCTTCCAGACTGGTTTATGTCTCCTTAACCCCTTCCAGACTGGTTTATGTCTACTTAACCCTTCCAGACTGGTTTATGTCTCCTTAACCCCTTCCAGACTGGTTTATGTCTCCTTAACCCCTTCCAGACTGGTTTATGTCTACTTAACCCCTTCCAGACTGGTTTATGTCTCCTTAACCCCTTCCAGACTGGTTTATGTCTACTTAACCCCTTCCAGACTGGTTTATGTCTACTTAACCCCTTCCAGACTGGTTTATGTCTACTTAACCCCTTCCAGACTGGTTTATGTCTACTTAACACCTTCCAGACTGGTTTATGTCTACTTAACACCTTCCAGACTGGTTTATGTCTCCTTAACCCCTTCCAGACTGGTTTATGTCTACTTAACCCCTTCCAGACTGGTTTATGTCTACTTAACCCCTTCCAGACTGGTTTATGTCTACTTAACCCCTTCCAGACTGGTTTATGTCTCCTTAACACCTTCCAGACTGGTTTATGTCTACTTAACCCCTTCCAGACTGGTTTATGTCTCCTTAACCCCTTCCAGACTGGTTTATGTCTACTTAACCCCTTCCAGACTGGTTTATGTCTACTTAACCCCTTCCAGACTGGTTTATGTCTACTTAACCCCTTCCAGACTGGTTTATGTCTACTTAACCCCTTCCAGACTGGTTTATGTCTACTTAACCCCTTCCAGACTGGTTTATGTCTCCTTAACACCTTCCAGACTGGTTTATGTCTACTTAACCCCTTCCAGACTGGTTTATGTCTCCTTAACCCCTTCCAGACTGGTTTATGTCTACTTAACCCCTTCCAGACTGGTTTATGTCTACTTAACCCCTTCCAGACTGGTTTATGTCTACTTAACCCCTTCCAGACTGGTTTATGTCTACTTAACACCTTCCAGACTGGTTTATGTCTACTTAACCCCTTCCAGACTGGTTTATGTCTACTTAACCCTTCCAGACTGGTTTATGTCTACTTAACCCCTTCCAGACTGGTTTATGTCTCCTTAACCCCTTCCAGACTGGTTTATGTCTACTTAACCCCTTCCAGACTGGTTTATGTCTACTTAACACCTTCCAGACTGGTTTATGTCTACTTAACACCTTCCAGACTGGTTTATGTCTCCTTAACCCCTTCCAGACTGGTTTATGTCTACTTAACCCCTTCCAGACTGGTTTATGTCTCCTTAACCCCTTCCAGACTGGTTTATGTCTACTCAAAGCCTTTCAGACTACCTGTGTCAGGCTTAGCGTGTATAGAGACAGCAGAAGGCTAGTTAGTGGGTCTGGATGCATAAAACACCATATCTTTTCCCTTAAAGTTTCCTTAACTTTAAGTCAGTTGCACAAAACATTTTAAGGTGAATTTCCTCGTTAAATTAAGTGGAGAAGTTAAGGGTGCCCACGAGATCCCTTATCGGCTTCATTCAGTATGGATATTAATGTAAACAGCATTTGTGGAGGTGATTGTTGTTTTCATCTGCTCTGGTTACAAAAGGAAAACATCAACCAGCTAGCTACTTAGCTAAACAATGGAAGATGTACAATCCATGGCTACAAAGCTAGCTACTTAGCTAAACAATGGAAGATGCACAATCCATGGCTACAAAGCTAGCTACTTAGCTAAACAATGGAAGATGCACAATCCATGGCTACAAAGCTGGCTAGTTAGCTCTAAGTACTATTTAAGCTAGCTTGACGTACTTAATATAAACAAGTTGAGAAACAAGTAACTCCAAGAAAGGTGATTTATTATCTTCTGAAACAATTTGGTTATCCTGTCTCGATTGCTATCTGACCAAATTAAAGCAATCTCTTTGACGAGACATTAGTCAGTAAATCATGCCGTCTCCGTGGTAACCAGATACCCTTTCTGCCATCCATACCTTCAAACTACTGTAAAGGCCCTTACCTAAGGAAATATTTGAGGGGCTCTATTCCTTAAGGTTAACCCTAACGCTTGATGTTTTATGCAGCCGGGCTCTGGTTTAGAGTCACCTCTTCCTCAGACCAGGTTATTGCACGTAGCCAGCTAGGGAAGGAAGTGTCTCATGTGTGAGACTAGGTTTAGAGTGGCAGCCGGTCCTGTGTGGAACAGGCTGTCTGAGCCTAACTTGCCCCCCCCCTACCCTTCAACCCCCAGCCCCTTCCAGCTGTTCTTGCATTTGCCCTGACACTCAAAAGTGTTAACAAAGGAGCACTTTGTCAGAACCTCGACGAGCCACGTGCCTCTGTCTTTGTTAACGGCCCAACCGCTAATGGTTTCCTGGGGGGCTCAAGGTGAGCGCAAACTGAGCAACAACAAGGAGCAATGGAATCCGGGTGGTATGGTGGCATGACAACGGGGTCTTTGTCTCAGTACAAAGTCAGTTTAAGAAGGCTACTTAAGTACAACTTGAAAACCAGTGAAATTGACCTCCATTCTGAACTAACATTGCTTCCAAAATATTGGCGACAATCTTTTAAATTGATTGACCTTATAACTCAACCAAGGATACAATCATGGGGGCTCATATTAGAGAACATTCCGGACAGTGCATGGGGGGGGGCTGTTGCTCTGATGTGTGAATTGCCCCAATGACTAATGTGACGTGAGAAGGGCTGACAGAATGACGGCTCTGTATCTTCTCTGACTGGCTGACTCCTCCTTCAAAGTGTCTCTTTCACTGTCAGGATACAGGGGTGTCAGAGCCCTTGGCCTGCTCTCATTTTGGCCTCAGATTATCTGGTCACCTATTGTTTAGATTCAGTTGAAGGGAACTTTTCACAGGGTTCGTTAGGGTCAGGAGCAGTTCTGTGCTTCCAGTACTAGAGGGCTCTGGGATGTTGGGAGGACTGCCCTGTCACTCTCAGACTGGTCCTCTGTCTTCCTCTCTCTCGCCTGGTGGAAGATCACTGCCACTGCATGGTTTAGTTGAGCCAACTCCTCTGTGTTGTTAGTTACTATGCTAACAGTTTACTGCATTACAACGGATGACAAAAGAGTTGGCCCAGACAGAGCTAAGACCATCCCAGGCTATTGTCCTCCTCCCACTCTGCCCCAGCTTCAGCCTCCTTTCTCCCTTTCACTGTGGCTTTACTCTCCCCTCCCTCTCCCTGTTCCCCCAACTCACCAGCCAGTCTACTTGCAATAAGTCTGGAAGGAGTAAATCCCTGCTCTGCTGCATTGCAGAGTCCTCTAGTCTTAATGAGATGCACGGAAGCCCCAGTGGAGGCTTTGATGCCTTAATGTTAGTCTATTGCTGTAAACGAGGAAAGTTGGATATGGGCCACTGGTTGTTGCATCATTGCTATGATGTGCTTAAGTAATGGGCAGAACTTGGTGATGAGCCCGAGTTCACTCCTGTCTATATACTCATGGCTAACTAGTGGCCTTTTATGCTGAGGTACAGTAGAAGTATCATACGGTTTGGTTCATCCAATGATTAATGACAGTGTGACTTTAACGTACATACATACATACTGTCATTCACTTTCAGACCTGCACTGGGGAGCTAATTACCCGTGTCTTGATTTGGTAGTGAGTCATGTTGGTTCAGAAGGGCCCAGCCATAGACACAGTCCTTTGTTTCCGCCGTGCTTCTTTGTGTGTGACAGGCCACATGTGTCTGTTCCATGAGCGGTGTCCTTCATTGCTCACGTTGCGTGATGCCCCTGAGGCAGCAGTGTTCCTAGTATGACGTTTAACACACACACACACAGATCGTGGGTTATTCATGAGGAACATGGCAGATGAGCCCAGGGCTGACACTGTGGGCGGTGCCTCCAACCATAATGTAACACAGTAACACCCCAGCCGAACATCTGAGCCCTCCAGACAGACAGACTGCAGCTTTCTATGAACCAGGAACACATTTTCTAAACTAATAATGCCCAGTAGTATGAAATGGTCCTTGGAACACACTGTGGAGTACTGTGTTCAGAATTGAAGCACCCCTTTGTTACTAAATTCTACAGTCGTCAGGCAAGAAACTTCCCAAAAAGTTGTGGTCGTGTATTATAGAAATGTATGTTGTTTGGAATATGTAAGATAGTTGAACAAGTCCACCCACACAGTGTTCCTCTCTCCTCTCCTCCAGACCACTCCAGCTCCAGCACCACCTTGTCCTTCCAGCCGCTGCGCTCCCAAGGTGCCCTCCCCACGGCCCACGTCATGCCCTCGCCCTCCACCGGCCCCAAGCTCAGCACAGTGCCCTCCCCTGGGAGCAACCCCTGGTCTTCCTGCCAGCTGCCCTCGCCCCTCGACAGCCCCCTGGACATGAAGGACCCCCGGCCCGTCCGCCGCTGGTCCTCCCTCACCCGCCTCAGCCCCCAGGAGAAGACCATCCCCGGGGGTCGGGCCGCATACCGCTCTGACCCCCATGGCTCCCTGGACAGAGGGGTGCTCTATGGTTACAGACATGACCCTCTGGGCCCCACGGACCCCTACCTATCCCACCTGCACTCACCAGGGGCCGAGGCCAGGTACAAGTACCCCCTGAGTACTAAGACAGACTCTCACTCTGCCTGCTCGTCCCCACTCAAACCCAACACCTTAGACCTGACCTACAGTGCCTTACCGGAGACCAAGCACCCTGGCGTCGGGCTGACGGTACCCAGCCAGAGGGGCCTACCACTGGGCCACCAGACAGTAGGAGGGTCCCCCATCCAGCCAGCAGTGAGGACCCAGATGTGGCTGAGTGAGCAGATGGAGTACCGCCCCCCAGGCCCCGGGCCAGAGCTGTGTGGGGCCCTGTCGGCCTGGCAACAGGAGCAGCAGCAGAGGGAGAGGCTACGGCAAGAGGCCGAGCTCAACCAGGTGAGAGGAGTGTATTGGGGGAGTAGACTACAGTTTCTGTTAGACAGCTAGTCAGGGGACTCTGTCAAATAAATTGATGAGTGTTAGGTTAACACCCATGACAACTAACTTTCAGATTTTCAGCACAATATTGCCTGGAGTCTGTACTAAAAACGGGTGAAGATTTCCCTCCAAATTGTGAACCGCTTCATGTAGGACTAAGTATGAGGGCATATCGCCCTCTGGTGGGCTTCTGAAGCGTTGACATTTTTCCTAAAGGCAAACAATACAAGATGGTCAGTGCTATCTGGAATCCTGGGGACGTCCCTACTCTTAACCCTAACCATAACTCTAACCTAATCCTTACTGTGGCCATGTTAAATGTAAACTTCAATGGGTTAGGGACGTCCCAACGATCACGTTTCAAGTTTTAACGTCACATCCACAAGTAGAGTAAAATGCCTTTCTTGCACGCTCTAAACCAAGCTATGCAATAATCAATATCAATGTGGTACTAAAAATAGCATAAGGTAGAACAGGGTCAGTTCCAACACCATATTTACAATGTGCAGGGATACTGGAGCGATAGGGGTGGATCCCGGATTGCACCGATACAAGATACACATGCGTTTCCATGAAGGCTAATATAAAGTAGTTCACATTTTCAATGAAGACAGGCAAACTCTTTATGGTTTGTGTATTTGATCTTTATCTTATAACATTCTTTACACAATGCGTTGTGTGCATAAGAAAGTGAACAGTGGAGCCAGTGCCTGCAGATAGACAACCGTTCTACAGTAGTTTCATCTTCAGAGAGCTGGACGCGTTTGGTGCATTTACTCTGTGTTTGTGTCTTACTCTGCCAAAAATAAATGAGTCGCCTCATACTACTGGACACTAAAACATTTAGAGCACACAATTATGTTAGGATATCGCAATAACAATATTATATCTCTCCCCGAACAGTTTACACTACATCCACATTTTTATTGAGGGAAGAATGTGTTGTACTTATCTACTATCCGGTGTGAATATGCTAAAAACTCCTACTGTGTTCAAAAGCAACTGGACACAAAAAGATGCAAACCGTCTCCAAGGGGCCTGACTTAACTGTTACTCTGTGAGTGCAGCATAAAGAGATGATATCACACCACAAAGGACTGATAACTTTAAAGGTCATATGCAGCTGTTTTTATCTCAACATCAAATCATTTCTGGGTAACAATTAAGCACCTAACTTGTGATTATTTTTTACCATTTTAAATGAAAACAAACAAAAAAATTGCTTCTTAGGAAAGGGCAATTAGGGAAGGGCAATTAGGAAAGGGCAATTTCTCAAGCAAGAATTTTGCTAGGACTGTCTGGGAGTGGTCTGAGTGGGGAGGGGGAAACTGAAAATTAGCTGTTATTTTCAGAGAGGTTTGGAACTCTTCTTTCTCATTGGTCTATTATCTAATTTACCCCATGGAGATGTCATCATAGAAGGCCAAAACTCCATCCCACCAAAACAGGCAGAAATTTTAGGCAATCCTTTCAAACAGCTCTAGGGCATTATCATCATTTTCACAATATTACAGTATTATTCCAACCTCATTGTGTGGAAATATATATATAGAACATAGGATTATCACGTTTTTGAATGCACTGGGCCTTTAAAGATTGCATACTAGTTTTCCTAATTTCAGTTTATGTGGCAAAACAAGAAAATATAGTGTAGAGAATCATTGTACCATCTAAACCGCTGTGAAATATATATTTTAAAATAGTATTTTCAGCCGTTTGAAACTGAAAAAGAAAGTAAAAGACAAATTGGAACCATAGAAATAGCATACATGGAACAGATTAGACTAGCTTTCGATCAGAATGACAGATCTATAACTCACATTCCTATGTGAATTGTGTAGGGTCAGCCAAAAAAGTTACATATTGCAGGTTTAATCATTTTCAGTTCCATTTCATTTGTCAGTTGCATCATGCGTGTTCTGTGCTTTGGTCTTGAATAGTCTGACTGTGAGTGTAAAAGCTTTAAAGAGCTTGTTCTCTATGGCTCATATAAACCCATACGTAAAATGTATGCATGCATGACTGTTAGTCACTTTGGATAAAAGTGTTTGCTAAATGGCATACTTAAAAAATAAATCATTGGCCAGAATGAAATGTGGTGCAGTTAGGTGATTCTACCACTAGAGGGAGGTCAGCTAAATGTAAGGAGGGCATGCTATTGATTCTCCCATGCCAACATTTTTTACATTCTCTACTATCGGTGGATGGAGCTTCGTCCTCCTGTCATATTTTGAATCTTGCCGTCTCATGTTACGATCTCACGGAATCCCAGACTTTTCTTCTCTCCAACAGCTCAAGATCTTGGATTCTAATCCAGCAGGTCCGCAGCCTTTATTCAGTGATTTGATGCTGTGGATGAACAACTGTTGAATAGTAATTAGTCAAAGCCATGGTGTATTTATATGATCAAATCAGAGGTAGAGGGACTTCCATCAGACCCTGTGGCCCTTGGGGACTGGAATTGCTCAACCTAACTACTGTAAGCCATGAGGTCAGATGCCAGAGGTTACATGAGCTTGACCAGGACAAGCATGAGGAGCAGCACGATGACGATGAGCAGGAAGTTGAGCATCAGGTTGAGGCCGCGGTCGTTGACCAGATCCATGATGACACTCGACATGGAGGAGGCTGGGTTCAGGCTGCAGATACCCCAGGCAGAGTGATCAATTTCTGGGCAAAGCTTTTCAGTCCAGGGGGGGGGGGGTCTTCTGGAAGGTTCCCCAGGAAGGCTAGTGATGGATGGATGATTGGATGGATGCCGATTACATCTCCCTGCTTAGCCCTCACTGTTGCTGTGCTGTGGTGGTTGTTGGTTCAGCTACAGAGGTCTGAGAGGGAAAACAGGGGCCCAGTGAGAGACTGGTTCGCTTACGCAGACACACACATGATCACACACACATTTACAAGTCAGATTCCCGTGGGTTAACATTGTCAGCGTGTTTATTTCAGCAGTGCACTGTAGTGTGTCAGTATAGCCAGGTGGCAGAAGGCAGCTGTAAGTTAAGAGTCACTGTGAGGGATGACAGACCTACAGGAGGGTGACATGTGTGCATACACTTTGACATACAGTCCCCTACGTATTTGTTTGGACAGTGAAGCTGAAAGGTTGAATTTGACTCTGTACTCCAGCGTTTTGGATTTGAGGTCAAAGGTTTTATCAGGTGACAGTACAGACTGTCACCTTTTTATATTTCAGGGTATTTTCATACACATCTGTTTACCGTTTAGAAATGAATGCACTTTATGCATCTAGTCGCCCCCCCCCCATCTGAAGGTGTCATGAGCATTTTAACCCTTTTAACATTTTAAGAACAGGTCAATGAATGAACTGGGGACAATTAGGTGACAGTGATGGTACTGTATAAGGACCAGATTGGGAATATAGCAAGGACACAGGGGTTAGCTCCTCTACTCTTACAATAGTGTATTCAATTTAGTCCAAAGTTTAGTGTTTGGTCCCATATTCCCAGCATGCAATGACCACATCAAGCTTGTGACTCTACAAACTTGTTGGATGCATTTGCAGTTTGTTTTAGAAGTGTTTCGGATTATGGTGTGCTCAATGATTGGTAAATCATTTTATTGTGTCATTTTGGAATCCCTTGTATGGTAAATAACAATAGAATATGTTTCTGTACCCTTCTACATTAACGTGCATGCTACCATGATTGCGGATAATCACGAATGAATCGCGAATAATGATGATTGAGAAAGTTACAGATGAATGGAAAAGATCATGCCCCCAAAGCATGCTAACCTCTCATTAGCATTTGTTTGGTGGGGTATGATATTTATGCCTCTTTTACTTTAGCTTCACTGTGTAAATAAATATGTAGGAGAGTGCACACTGCATCTGGGAACAACAATCTTCTATTACAACTCTCACACTGCAACTTTCTAGTATCATAGTGTCTGATTGTATATGTCATTCAAATAAATCATGCCGAATTATTAGACTCTACAAAACAGTATATCTGATCTTATCCTACACTAATTCCTGCAAATTCAAAACCATTTGACAAAATATTAAGATAATCTCTATGTTTGCCACCCAATCCCCTCCTCTCCCCTTTCATTGTCTGGCCCTCTTGAAGAGTGCATGGCCCTGTTGGGCTGTAGTGTGGCACCTGGCCCCTCCCGCCCCCCCCCCCCCGGCCCTCACATCAACAACACGATGATGTAGATGAGCAGCAGGCAGATGAGGATGAGGCTGAAGTTGACAAAGAGCTCCTGCATGTTCTGCCTGGCCTGGGGGGGCACGTCCACCGCCATGGAGGCTCTGCGGATGGCCGAGCGCATCGTGTGCTGCACCTTATCCATGCTGGGGCGGGCTGGGCGCTAGGCAGTGAGGGGCGAGAGCGTACTCTAGGACAGGTGGACAGAGGGGTGGTGCAGAGGATAGAGAGTGGTGGCGGGCTGGTGACGGAGGGAGGTGAGAGGAGTGGTCCCGGTGCCCAGGGGTCTGGAGGAGCTGCGCTGGGGGGAGGGAGTGGCAGAGAAAGTGGAGTCAGTGAGCACGCAGAAAACACAGAAAGAAATACCGTTAACGGAATCAGAATAACATTTTTAGTCACATTCAGTTTCCTTAACAATTGGTTCAACTGGAGGGCAAGATACCCCACCCATTCCCCTTCATGCCCAACGGTATGGCTGACCCTGTAAAACAACACACTGGATAGCTGCAGTGAAATGTACGTTACAATACAACATCATTAAAAAAAAAAAACATCTATATAATCAAACGTCACTCACTTTGGGGCCCCATAACCCCAGGCCTTATAATCAAGCACAGATCTCCTATCCCCACTGAGTCTGCTCTCTAGTGTCACGTGTTTGTACAGCTCTGCCCCTCCTCTCAAGGTCAAAACAACCGAGAGGGGAGGATAATGGAATGATAATAAAATGGACTCCCAACCTCCTGTCGTCTCCCATAATTCATTCCGCTCTATAAATGGCCGACTGGATTTGGCCGATCGTATCTGGGCTTATTCTGTGAAGGACGCACACCGCAATGTTTTCTAAAAAAAGGGAAACGGTTTTGTACTTTTCTCTCAATGGGGTTCATAAGTTGTGAGTCGGAAGCTAGGTTTGAAGAGATGTTTGTAACCTGGATGGTGGCGGTTTGGTATTCATGGTGTATGTTACTTGTTTTTGTTGCATATTTTGGTACATTTTAATGCTTGAATATTGTCGGGGTTCTTGAAGGATGCGATGCTTTAGCTCGACGATTTTATGTGGAACGTGTGTTTTCTGTGTACTGTGACAGCTTTCGACATCATAGAAACGAGAATCCCACGTCCCTGCTGGGTCTTTGACGACTCCAACATGGACGTGAGTAGGTGCTGTATGTGGTGTGCCCTTTTTGACTCCACCGCGTTCCCTCTGGCGGAACATGGAAGAACAAACCTGCTGGAGATCACACGCCTTATCGGAACGCAGAACACTTCTAACTGGAGATGAAGCCATTCAAACCACCTCTAATCTCAGTGACGGTGAGGGTGCTGTTGAAGATATCACTGTGGCTAAAGCTGTCCTCCATTTTGGGTCGAGAATATACACACTGAGTTGTGATCGTCAGAGCAGCCCTTACTTATCTCTAGTCCGCCCGCACAGGCCTTATCTCGTCTTCCAGAATCCTCTCTCCCCTCAGGGGCTCCTCAGAGACAAGCATACCCAGGAAAGGTGAGGATCTGTGGGTCACTCTCCCAGCTTTGCCCCTGGCCCCTGCTAGTTCCCTGCCTCTCTGAGTCAGACTACCCATGGCCTGCTCCAGAGTAGAGGGGAGGGAGATGCAAGGCGAGGAGGCGGCCAGGCCCGCTGAAAACCTGCTGACAGCAGTTATCTGCCCGGCTCCAGCTATGTGCCAGCGAGTATTCTTAGGGCTGACCTTTGGCTATCTCAAAGAGGTGGAGTCCATTTCGACACTAGCCAAACCTAAACCCCTCTTTAAAAACATCCCTCTGACCTGACCTCGTGAACACCACCCGTGTGGAGGGAGGGGAACTGCGCGTGCAAAGCATGGGTTGGGTGCAGTAGAGCGTGTGGATTTAATGGGTCAGGATGTAGATACGGAGGAATCTCGCTTGAGTCCTGATAATGACTCTGTGAGGATGAAGGGCCTTCTGTCCACTATAGCATCAATACATCTCTGCTAAGAGATTATCTTTCTACATTTTTCGAGTCGTGTTGTTTTACGTTCCATTGTGGTTGAGAGGAACGCTAGGCTATACTCACAGGAGCCCCCAGCCTAAAAGGAACTGGAGGGTTCTGGGTAAGAGGGGTTACTAGCGAATGACGTCGGAGCCCGGGCTGGCACAAACATTCCTCCCTCACCCTGGTCACATGACACATGGTTTGCTTAACGCACCATGCCTTCAGCGATGAGTGGCAATCAAGCGGCATGTCAACACCAAATGCCCCCAAGCCTTCAGCTCTGGAGTGGTCAGGAGTTGTTCCCCTCATGTCAGGACAAGGGGATATGATAAGTTCATTAATAATAGCCTCTCCCCTGGCACTACTAAACATGTCACCATCTACTCAATCACTGCCCCCCTGGGTTCACCCACCCACCCTTACAAGGGTATTCTGAAGGGGAGGCCAAGGACACAGCAGGATGAAATGCCAAACTAATAACAGCAGGATGAAATGCCAAACTAATAGAGGCTGTTGTTGAAACCCTATGGGGACGTTGTTTGGATTGTAAAACCCAAACCCGCCATTCCTCTTCATGAAAGAGTCCACATGGAGCGACGGAGTCAGTGGGGGGGGGGGGGGGGAACAAAGCCGAACATGAAATCGAATCGAACCTAAGAAGGAAATCCTTCTGAAACCTGGCAGAAGCGTTTCACAGGCCAATAGTGTTGTTTTTTTGTCAGCTCTCTTGGCGTAGTTCCTGTGGTAATGAGTCATCTGGAGGGAGAGGGAGGAAAGCTTTCAATGGGCTTGGCCCCCAGTGCTGAACTTTCCATGATGGCATCACACAGCAATGTACAGGGAACTGTGGGCATTGATTTGGATGTGTGGCTCAGGAGAGGACATAAGTGAAATGTTATACAGTCCCAATTACGGTACACATAGCAGTGTGAACAATGGTCAGCTGCCAACCACAAAATGCCTGTTCTATTCAAACAAAATGGATCTTCATAACAGCCTCTTCCACCTGGTATTGAAATATAGGATTACAATGAATATGAGAATTGATTACCGGTAGATTCACTGCACTGAGGCAAGCGAGAGTGGGCCATTTTCATGATAAACCCATATGATTTCCAGTTCTCTCCTCCAGTGTGTGGTTGGTTGGTTGGCAGTAACCTTTCCCTGTCTACAGACTCCCTTTGTGTCCTGTCTGCTCATTTCAATCAATGCAAATTCCAGGCTTTTGCCAGATGCAAATGTGTGTGTTGTGGATAGGTCACGGCTAGCCTCTGATGTGTGTGTGCGAGCGCGCACGCTGCTCTGTCTGTTTAGACAGGAGGACAGTTAAGTTCAGTACTGCTCCATCCTAAACATCAGGGCTACCATTTGTCTCAGGATATAGCCTTCATAGCAACACTATTGCGTATTGCAAGATCAATCATCGCTTGAGAGACACAAATACAGTTGCTTAGGTGTTTTGTGAGTCTAATCCATTTGAACTATTAGTGCTTGACCTTGAATAAATTATATTTAGGGAACACTTTGGAGCCCCGTAGGAAGGCGTTGTTATTAGTGTCAAGGTAATGTCGATATCGTCGTATAGCTGGAACAGTATTACAATATGGCTTTCTTTACAGCCCTTAAGTTGTCATTCTCGCCAGGCCTGTGCACTTACCTGCTCCAGTGGGGTAGGTGGATAGATGGATGTTGATCTGGAGGTCACAGACCGTCTGGTGAGGAGGCTGGCAGAAAGGCTGTGGATCCAGCAGCAGCAGGAGAGGAGGCTCTCTGGCAGCACTCTGCACTACGTCACCTTGTTTATGGGAGGAAAAGCAGATGGGCGGAGAGTGGAGAGGAGAGAGAGAGGGATGTAGCTGCCTGGGGGAGTGGCATCGCTGCTATGTGGTCTGTTCATCCGTCCATTTTGGAAGAGGAGGGCACGGATGGGCAGAGCGGGCAAGCGGCCTCCCCTCTCTCACCTGGCGTACTATAGATAGGCTAGTGCCTCTCGTTCTGAACTGGGTCTCTCTCTCTCTTTCCGTCTGCTGGAGGACCTACGCCATTTGAACCCTGAGGAGTTTGACCTGTGTGTCTTCACCTGTCTCTGTCAGGTCATACTTAGTCATTCTGAAATGGCAAACACAGGCTGACTGTCAGTCCTGGAAGTGATGCGCAGCCACCGCTGAAAAAGGACAATGTTGTGGTTGCTGTGTTTCTTTTCTCTCTCAGGAGAGTTTCCGAGAAGGAATCGATCCTCCGCAACGTCGCTTACCTGTTTCTTATTGAGAGTTTGTTCCCTTTCAGCTTTTCTGGCTTCCATTGTGTGTGTGTGTGCTTCCTAGCCCGCATAGACTCTGTTAGTTTGAAGGACTGTCTATTGCCGTTTCATGCAGTCAGTCCTCTATGTGTTCCTGACTGTATCAGAGGAAACCCAGTGGCCATCAATCTCTCCAGGGGCTCTGAATCTGAACATCTTTCCTGCACAGTTTTTTCAGCCCCAAAACAGAAACAAATCCCTCCGCTCTTCCTTAAAAGGAGCGTTTAGCTGGGTCTTGACTCGATCAAAACAAGCTCAGAATAGTGCATTTTTTTTAATGGCCGTTGCTTTGAGGAAGGGGGGGGGGGGGGTGTTGGGACGACATGCTTTGTCCTTGTCTTCTCTGGCTTGGGTGGTACTGTTCTTGGGACACCGAGCACCCCCTCCTGCGGTGGCAAAGGTATGCCCACACAGGTGACGGATGCCAGCGGTCGGTGACCTTCATTAGAGGTTTAATGAAGCATTACGCACACACATACAGTACATGCATTCATACACACACACACACACACTCCATTCATAACTACCGTGTCTCTGCCCGGCATTCTCCCAAAGGCTCTCGTATGCGCCGTGTCCTTTACATGAGAGAG
This sequence comes from Oncorhynchus masou masou, assembly GCF_036934945.1. Classification (NCBI taxonomy): domain Eukaryota; kingdom Metazoa; phylum Chordata; class Actinopteri; order Salmoniformes; family Salmonidae; genus Oncorhynchus; species Oncorhynchus masou. The sequence continues at coordinate 17,376,308 of NC_088227.1, forward strand.
AACTTCTTCAATGCTCATAATCACCCTCTGCAGCGGTGCGTTAATCATGACCACAAACATTGACATTCTGAGACGGGGGATCCAACCAGCCACATCTATAATGGAAGCTGTTGATGTTGTTTAGTCGAAGCATAGCATGGGTCTCTCGTTTACTGTGGGCTTTGGGGTTAGTTGGAATCCTGTGTTCAGTGCATATAGCAGCCATGTGTATGACTCAGACTTCCCTTTATGAAGGTGCGTAACAGGCTTGGTGGAGGTGGATCCCTTGCGGCTCGCTGAATAAATGCGGTGGAATTGTGGTGGAATTAAGTCAGTATCTGCAGACACACCTTCATTTCTTAGATCTACACCCCGAATGTTTACCCGTCGCAAGACCCACTGCTTATTTATAAAACCCTCTTAGGCCTCACTCCCCCCTATCGGGGATATCTACTGCAGCCCTCGTCCTCCACATACAACACCCGTTCTGCCAGTCACATTCTGTTAAAGGTCCCCAAAGCACACACATCCCTGGGTCGCTTGTCTTTTCAGTTCGCTGCAGCTCACGACTGGAACGAGCTGCAAAAAAAAAACACTCAAACTGGGCAGTTTTATCTCCATCTCTTCATTCCCAAGACTCAATCTTAGACACTCTTACTGACAGTTGTGGCTGCGTCGCGTGATGTATTGTTGTCTCGACCTTCTTGCCCTTTGTGCTGTTGTCTGTGCCCTATAATGTTTGTGCCATGTTTTGTGCTGCTGCCATGTTGTGTTGCTACCATGTTGTTGTCATGTTGTGTTGCTACCATGCTGTGTTTTCATGTGTTGCTGCCATGCTATGTTGTCATCTTAGGTCTCTCTTTATGTAGTGTTGTGGTGTCTCTTGTCATGATGTGTGTTTTGTCCTATATTTTTTACTTTAAATCCCAACCCCACAGGAGGCTTCTTCTGGTAGGCCGTCATTGTAAATAAGAATTTGTTCTTAACTGACTTGCCTCGTTAAATAAAGGTGAAATAAAACATTTAACAATACAAAATGTAAAGGTAAAGTCTAATGCATTTCCAATGCTCAGATCACGGCAGTCCCAATGTATCCCCACAAGGGTAGGAGAGGTGGAGGTGTGTGTCAGTGTGCATGGCTGGGAGAGAGTGCTGAAAGCTGGGGTGTCTGCACTGGAGGGCCCTGGGAGGAGGGCGGCAGGGGCGATAACGTTCTAGGAATTGGCAGCAGATTAGCTGTGCTATGTGATAGAGTGGCGCTCGCCTCGCCACGGCAGTAGCCAGGGGATATAGAGAGAGACTCAGAAAGAGGTCAAGTGAGAGAGAGAGAGAGAGAGAGAGAGACTCAGAAAGAGGTAAAGAGAGAGAGAGAGATAATATGGCTTGTCTCTCTCCTCAATATGGCCCCACCATACCAGCGTATAATGAGTCAGCTTGCCTGCCTGCTTGCCTGCCTGCTTGCCTGCCTGCTTGCCTGCCTGCCTGTCAGGTCTCCAGGGCCCTCCGAGACGACCTCTCCAGCAGTGAGACAGAGAGATGGACAGAGAGAGCTATAGTTATTAGCCTGCTTGGCTCCCAGGTGTCATCTCCACAAGAATTCATTGGGAACAAAGTTGTGTTGTTCCCAATGTGCCAGGTTCATTTTAATTGGCAACATAGATGCAGCTGAAACCAGCCCCAAAGCCAAATGCTGACCTCGACTGGTGATGTCGAGAGAGACGGGCTAGGCCATTTCTGTTGGGAAAATTTGAAAATTAAAACAAATTCTACTCAGTTTAAATGGACGCAATTACAGATTGTAGGGCTAAATCCAGGACTACAGTAAACAATATGTAGTTCTAGTAGAAGTGTGAGAAAGCTAATGAGAGATTTTGTAAATCTAGCTAGTGAGATGTAGTAACAGTAGGTGCTAACAAGCTAGCAAGTCCACTTTAGGGCTAACCTGGGTCATAGCCGTTACATGTAACTCAAGCCTCGCTATGCTAACTAGCACCTTTGACCAGTGGGCCTAATATATTTACAGTTTGCTGCTGTAATCTGATCTGATCCTTTAAATTAACTGTCCAGTGGAAAATATCACTTTCAGAAGTTCATATTTTGTTAACAACATTATTTGGGTTATGAGTTGACTCATCTTATACTCCTATTTGTCAAAACATATAATGGAAGAAAACCACCCTGCCTCAAACTTGCATCTCAAACAGACCGTTTCTAAAATGCTTGCTATTTCCTGATAAGAGTATGACGTCGTACTCCCGAGGAGGATGAGCTGGCCAATCAGCGGCCTAGAGGACGATGTGCTGGCCAATCAGCGGTCTACACGCGGTAATATTTTTACCGACTGGTATTCCAACACAGAAAAGCTGCTTTTTAACATACGTCATTGAAAACTTTTTCAAGGAAAAGTATTTCACTCATATTCTAAGCAATTATAGGTCATATTTCATAAAAACGGGAAACACTGGACAGTTACTTTAAGTAATAAGCTCTGCCAGGAAGATAGGATTAAAGACCACCTCCCAGTAAGAATGCTTTGAACTTGAAATACACTGGCGTATGTGGGACACATTATAAAAGATGATTCGGTTTCTGGTTCGTTAGTTTGGTGTGTGCATGTCTGTGTGTGTGTGTTTCCATCTTTCTGTGTGGTGCAGATGAATAAACCCAGCTCCCCAGGCATCTAAATGAAACTGTCTTGTCGTTTGGCATTTCAAGCGTTCAGCAGGCAGCAGCACAGTGTAATGTCTGGGTCTGTCTGGGAGCAGCTGTTGCTGTTACTGCATTTCAACTGTAATTGGTTGGAATGACTGTGTGGGGGAAGAAAGCCACAATATGGTCATTAGGCGGAACACTGAAAAACCTTGTTGCCGGACAACCGGAGATATACAGTATGCTCCGACTCTAGGTCTAGTGACGGCGTGAGGGAGCCTGATGGTCTAGGGCCCGGTGTTGGGAGTAAGCTTCCTCTATGGCTGGTGTACGGTATTAAACCAATGGAGAAAGAGTGTGTGGTGCAGGGTGATAACATCACCCCTGCTGCGCCCATGGCCATGACCTCAGTCTGAGGGCGGTGGGTGTTGCTTTGTGTTGGGCTTTGCTATCAGCTGGTGGGGACAGCTATGCCCCAGATCAGCCATTCATCCCTAGTGTTAAAGTAAATCCCCCCCCCCCCCAGCCCAAGAGCCTCCGGCTGCATGGCGACAAACTGCACCCCACCCACCTTCTCTTAACATACTCTCTCTCGCTCTGTCTTCCTCGTTCTATAAACTTGGCAGGCAAGTGGACAGCCTCTCTTTCACCATTGATTCCCAGAGAAAGGCCTCCAGCGTACAATGCCATTTCATTTTTAGCACATGCTAATGTACAAACTTGACCGTCATTTTCATGAATTTGTTTTCATGCTGACTTCCGCTCCCTGAGTGGTGTTCCTGCTCCCTGAGTGGTGTTCCTGCTCCCTGAGTGGTGTTCCTGCTCCCTGAGTGGTGTTCCTGCTCCCTGAGTGGTGTTCCTGCTCCCTGAGTGGTGTTCCTGCTCCCTGAGTGGTGTTCCTGCTCCCTGAGTGGTGTTCCTGCTACCTGAAGGCTGTAGTGGCAGTTTGACGCTCTGCTCTCCCCAGAGAGACACTGAGTGTCCTCTACACAGGCGACACCTCCTCATTTTGTCGCGCTCGCGAATTTAGCTTGGGTGTAGACCAGCCTAAAACAAAAGCGAGTCGGAGCTTCCCTCCCGTTTCCTCGGCAGAAAAGCCCATAAACCATCATGTGTGGTGATATTGTGATGAGAGGGCCGAAGGCAGCAGTGGGATCCAGAGTTCAGGCCAGTCCCTGTGGGCCCCACTGGCCTATCCTGTCTTACCCTGGCCTGTCCTGGCTTGGCTTCCTCATACAGTGTTGTGGAAACTGCCCATGTTTCCCTCCAGTGTGTTGGTTGTCAGTGCAGCAGTGCCCCTACCTTTTATTGGGCCTTTTTCTTAATATCTCCTATCTGCTGAGTTCTGAGAGCCCGTGTGTACTAGCTTATCGTACCAGGATACAGTGGACACATCTCTGCTTGTTTCTGCCCGCTGCTGTGTCCACAGTCACACAATGGTTTGTTAAAAATAGGCTAAGCTATGTGAAGTGTATCTGGAGTCGGGGACGGATGGATGTCTGCCAGTGGAGGCTGCCCAGGGGAGGACGGCTCATAACAATGGCTGGAACGGAGCGAATGGAATGGCATCAAAACCACGCGTTTGATGTATTTGATACCATTCCACTGATTTCCCTTCCAGCCATTACCACGAGCCCGTCCTCCCCAATTAAGGTACCGCCGATCTCCTGTGATGTTTTCCTACCTTCGTTCCAGGTCAGGGTATGTGTGGGGGAAGTGGCAAAGCCTCACAGGAGGGGGTCTTTTTACCAGGGCTAGAGAGACCGAGAGAAGAGCCGTGCAGCTGATATCTAGGGCATTAATAGGAGAGGTATTTTCAACCTGGTGGCAGGCAGGCAACTCGAGGTCCGACTGTCATTGGAGAAGAAACCAAATGAACAGACAATGACCGAGGGGTTTTACACGCATCAGATTAGCAGAACGCAGTATGTGGTAATGGCTCGTGTCCAGGATCCATGTTATTGGTGTGCATTGTTTGTGCACATAGCGCCATAGCACCACCATACCACCCGTAACTAAGCCTGAAGTCTGTTGTAGACACACTGTCCAGTCCACCATATTAGAATACCTATGGGATTCTGCAAGGTTTCACATGTGGTTGGAGGGTTTTACCATTTCTTTTGAGTTATAGAAATAAAGACTTAGGTGTTGCAACCTACCTAACCTTCAATCTCATGGAGACTGAGACCAGATTATAATAGTAAGGGACGTGTTCAGTAACTGAATTTGTCCAATAGGGACACCCATTTTCGTCTTTCCGATTCAAATGATTTTCTATTTCGTGCCAACTGAACGTGATCTGGCTGTCTCATACCTGGCCCCCTGTGCCCCAGTAGTAGATAGTGAGGACATGCCCATATTGTGATCCCCCCCTGCAGTAGTAGATAGTGCCCCTGCAGTGATCAGTAGTAGATAGTGAGGACATACCTGACCCATATCGTGATCCCTGTGCCCCTCTGCCCTGTGCCCCTGCAGTAGTAGATAGTGAGGACATACCTGACCCATGCCCTGTGCCCTGTGCCCCTGCAGTAGTAGATAGTGAGGACATACCTGACCCATATCGTGATCCCTGTGCCCCTGCAGTAGTTGATAGTGAGGACATACCTGACCCATGCAGTAGTAGATAGTGAGGACATACCTGACCCATATCGTGATCCCTGTGCCCCTCTGCCCCTGCAGTAGTAGATAGTGAGGACATACCTGACCCATATCGTGATCCCTCTGCCCCTGCAGTAGTAGATAGTGAGGACATACCTGACCCATATCGTGATCCCTGTGCCCCTGCAGTAGTAGATCGTGAGGACATACCTGACCCATATGCCCCCCCTGCCCTGTGCCCTGCAGTAGTAGATAGTGAGGACATACCTGACCCATATCGTGATCCCTGTGCCCGTGCAGTAGTAGATCGTGAGGACATACCTGACCCATATCGTGATCCCTGTGCCCTGACCCATATCGTGATCCCTGTGCCCCTCTGCCCTGTGCCCCTGCAGTAGTAGATAGTGAGGACATACCTGACCCATATTGTGATCCCTCTGCCCTGTGCCCCTGCAGTAGTAGATAGTGAGGACATACCTGACCCATATCGTGATCCCTCTGCCCCTGCAGTAGTAGATAGTGAGGACATACCTGACCCATGCCCTGTGCCCCCTGTAGTAGATAGTGAGGACATACCTGACCCATATTGTGATCCGTGTGCCCTGTGCCCCTGCAGTAGTAGATAGTGAGGACATACCTGACCCATATCGTGATCCCTCTGCCCCTGCAGTGCAGTAGATATAGTGAGGACATACCTGACCCATATCATATCTGTGCCTGTGCCCTGCAGTGATGGTGAGGACCCTGACCCATATTGTGATCCCTCTGCCCCTGCAGTAGTAGATAGTGAGGACCCTGACCCATGATCCCCTCTGCCCCTGCAGTAGTAGATAGTGAGGACATACCTGACCCATATCGTGATCCCTCTGCCCCTGCAGTAGTAGATAGTGAGGACATACCTGACCCATATCGTGATCCCTGTGCCCCTGCAGTAGTAGATAGTGAGGACATACCTGACCCATATCGTGATCCCTGTGCCCCTGTGCCCCTGCAGTAGTAGATAGTGAGGACATACCTGACCCATATCGTGATCCCTGTGCCCCTGCAGTAGTTGATAGTGAGGACATACCTGACCCATATTGTGATCCGTGTCTGCCCCTGCAGTAGTAGATAGTGAGGACATACCTGACTGACCCCCATATCGTGATCCCTCTGCCCCTGCAGTAGTAGATAGTGAGGACATACCTGACCCATATCGTGATCCCTCTGCCCCTGCAGTAGTAGATCGTGAGGACATACCTGACTTGATCCCCTGCCCTGTGCCCCTGCAGTAGATAGATGAGGACATACCTGACCCATATTGTGATCCGTGTGCCCTGTGCCCCTGCAGTAGTAGATAGTGAGGACATACCTGACCCATATCGTGATCCCTCTGCCCCTGCAGTAGTAGATAGTGAGGACATACCTGACCCATATCGTGATCCCTGTGACCACTTCTTACCAGGGGCCCTGCAGCAGCCCAGCCATCTGGGCACAGAGACCTTGTTATGCTATAGGAGATTAGTCACTCACTGATGCAATTGCTGAAGAGACGCCCGCCCAAACGGCCCGTCCATGACACCCTGCCCACACTCCTGTATAGAGGAGGGCTATAAAGAATATACTGTTGGAATGTGTGAAGGCCCAGCGCATGCAGATAAGCTGTGGCTCATGTCTTTGTATAGAGGGACTACATTTAGGTTACACATGTGAAATGGCATTGGGCTCGTTGACTCTCTTGGTGTCTCTTAGTTAAATCTTTAGTTTGATTATAATGAAGATAATGACGACGATGACAAACGATGCGGATCTGCTTGCTTACTAGATGTTAAGTGTGCTGACCGATGTGTGTGTGTGTGTGTGTGTGTGTGTGTGTGTGTGTGTGTGTGTTAATGTAAATGTAAATGTGTAAATGTGTTTCCTGTGCAGATGCTGGGCGGAGCCTCCCTTCCTGTGAACACGCTGGTGAAGATCAAAGAGGGCCTTCTGCGACAGAGAGAGCTGGAGATTGACAGGTCAGAAATGCACGGCAGAGGACAGGGATGTTTAAAACCAGCAGAGGTGCAGTAGTGAGTCATCGGGCCAAGCAGGGGAATTCATTGAGGCTAGAGGGAGAAAAAAAACACCAAAACAAATTCTAGGAGAAACACATCTGAATCTTAGCATTATTATATTGGGCGAAGGCCTCTGAGCAGCAAATGTACACAGTCGGACTGAGTCAGTATGTACAGTGGGGCATAAAAGTATTTAGTCAGCCACCAATTGTGCAAGTTCTCCCACTTAAAAAGATGAGGTACACTTCAACTATGACAGACAAAATGAGGGAAAAAAATCCAGAAAATCACATTGTAGGATTTTTTAATGAATTTATTTGCAAATTATGGTGGAAAATAAGTATTTGATCACCTACAAACAAGCAAGATTTCTGGCTCTCACAGACCTGTAACTTCTTCTTTAAGAGGCTCCTCTGTCCTCCACTCGTTATCTTTATTAAAGGCACTTGTTTGAACTTATCAGTATAAAAGACACCAGTCCACAACCTCAAACAGTCACACTCCAAACTCCACTAGGGCCAAGACCAAAGAGCTGTCAAAGGACACCAGAAACAAAATTGTAGACCTGCACCAGGCTGGGAAGACTGAATCTGCAATAGGTAAGCAGCTTGGTTTGAAGAAATCAACTGTGGGAACAATTATTAGGAAATGGAAGACATCCCTCGATCTGGGGCTCCACGCAAGATCTCAACCCGTGGGGTCAAAATGATCACAAAAGAACGGTGAGCAAAAATCCCAGAACCACACGGGGGGACCTAGTGAATGACCTGCAGAGAGCTGGGACCAAAGTAACAAAGCCTACCATCAGTAACACACTACGCCGCCAGGGACTCAAATCCTGCCGTGCCAGACGTGTCCCCCTGCTTTAGCCAGTACATGTCCAGGCCTGTCTGAAGTTTTCTAGAGAGCATTTGGATGATCCAGAAGAAGATTGGGAGAATGTCATATGGTCAGATGAAACCAAAATTGAACTTTTTGGTAAAAACTCAACTTGTCGTGTTTTGAGGACAAAGAATGCTGAGTTGCATCCAAAGAACACCATACCTACTGTGAAGCATGGGGGTGGAAACATCATGCTTTTGGGTTGTTTTTCTGCAAAGGGACCAGGACAACTGATCCGTGTAAAGGAAAGAATGAATGGGGCCATGTATCGTGAGATTGAGTGAAAACCTCTTTCCATCAGCAAGGGCATTGAAGATGAAACGTGGCTGGGTCTTTCAGCATGACAATGATCCCAAACACACCGCCCGAGCAATGAAGGAGTGGCTTCGTAAGAAGCATTTCAAGGTCCTGGAGTGGCCTAGCCAGTCTCCAGATCTCAACCCCATAGAAAATCTTTGGAGGGAGTTGAAAGTTCGTGTTGCCCAGCAACAGCCCCAAAACATCACTGCTCTAGAGGAGATCTGCATGGAGGAATGGGCCAAAATACCAGCAACAGTGTGTGAAAACCTTGTGAAGACTAACAGAAAACGTTTGACCTCTGTCATTGCCAACAAAGGGTATATAACAAGGTATTGAGAAACTTTTGTTATTGACCAAATACTTATTTTCCACCATAATTTTAAAAATAAATTCATTTAAAAAAATCCTACAATGTTATTTTCTGGAATTTTTTTTCTCATTTTGTCTGCCACAGTTGAAGTGTACCTATGATGAAAATTACAGGCCTCTCTCATCTTTTTAAGTGTGAGAACTTGCACAATTGGTGGCTGACTAAATACTTTTTTGCCCCACTGTACCTCATTATATTCCAGCACGGTGTCTGACTCTGTTCGCCACATTGGAAGGAAAAAAACATTCTGTGAGTGTCCCTTCTGGTTGTCGTTGCCCAGTGGAAAGTTAGAGCACTGCAGTCTCTCAGTCTCTGACATCCTTTATTCATTTCTATGGGCCACACACTGTCACTGTCAACCCAGCCGAGGCATATACACACACACTGTCACTATCAACCCAGCCGAGGCATGTACACACACACACACTGTCACTATCAACCCAGCCGAGGCATGTACACACACACACACACACTGTCACTATCAACCCAGCCGAGGCATGTACACACACACACACACACACACACACTGCCACGGTCAACCCAGCCGAGGCATCTACACACACACACTGTCAACCCAGCCGAGGCATGTACACACACATACACACAGTCACTATCAACCCAGCCGAGGCATGTACACACACATACACATACACACACACACTGTCACTGTCAACCCAGCCGAGGCATACACACACACACACTGTCACTATCAACCCAGCCGAGGCATGTACACACACACACACTTTTTCAATGACCTTGAGCAGATGTCTGTGTGGCGGCATGTTGGCCACACGCGTCCGAGGTGTCCCCTTTCAGAGTGGCAGGCTGGCGCTGACAGGACAAGCTGGGTAGTGCCAGGGGAGGGGAGTGAACAGCACAGGGTCACCCACCCACCCTGAGGTTACTGCAGGAAATACAGGCAGAGACACAGAGGAGGCACACAGACACTACCCTGAGGTTACTGCAGGAAATACAGGCAGAGACACAGAGGAGGCACACAGACACTACCCTGAGGTTACTGCAGGAAATACAGGCAGAGACACAGAGGAGGCACACAGACACTACCCTGAGGTTACTGCAGGAAATACAGGCAGAGACACAGAGGAGGCACACAGCACACAGACACCACCCTGCCACATCCACACGTGGACTGGTATGACATTAAAAGGCCGGACCCACTTTGAACTGGAGAGATCAATCTAGCACACTCAATATCCTGGCCAACTGGTGTTATTGTGAATACGACAACATGCTGTGTGCATTAGATATGGGATGAACAGTTTCCTAACGTTATGTAATTGTTCATGAGTTGAGTTAGCAGCAGGCTGGTCAAGGTGTTAAATTTCTCAGTTGTGGGCCTCGTTATTGAATGTCTCGATCAATTGTGACTGAAATGAATGAGAAAACGGGCAAATTTCACCACCAGGTGGCAGTCGAAAGCAAACCTAAACACCAAGCATTTAGTATTCCAATCTCGATCCGTAAGCATTTATCAACGCGCCCCTTTTTATTCTGCTGAAAGGCAGAAAATGTCAAAGCAAAGAGACACCGGTATTTAAGGAGCTGATTGTAAATATGACTTTTTTTCCAGGGCGGGGTTTAGGGGGAGGAAATTGTGCCTGCCTCATCGGGATAGCATGTAGCCAGCTGGCCCACCCTTCACAAGAGAGAAATATTAGATTTCAGTGATCTACACAGAGTCAAACTGCCTTATTATATAGTATTATTATATATGGTCCTATATGCTCCACATTGATTGGCCCGTTGGATGTGTTTTTCTGTTTTACTGCCAGCCTGTGTAATATTCACCGCGGGAAGAGGTGGCACTGTGTGTGACCATTGCATATTTGAATGTGTACCTCGTTTTTTCTTTACGTGTACGTATTACCTGGGATAACAGTATGGCTGCTTCTGCTACACATTGTGGTGTATTGCTGACATTCTACGTCGGATGTGTGTTTTCCAGACAGAAGCAGCAGATCCTACAGCTCCACGCTCGGATCAGGGAGAACGAGCTGAAAGCGCAACAGGTCCTCCAGAGCCAGAAGGGGCGCTGTGACGACCCCGGTCTACTCAAAGCTAAGGTGATAAAGCCTCACCGACACAGTGACATCTCAACTGTCTGACTTGGTACAGTATACTGTTATACACAGTACTGGCCGTGTCTTAACATTTTTAAGCTTTGTCTGAAGCTTTGCCATTTGTTGACATATCTGGAGCTCTTTGAAAGACTGGCAACTCATGTCTATCCTCCTCTCTTTTCCAGGAGTCTCCATATGACCCCCAGCTCCATCTGCAGCTCCACCCCCAGCTCCCAGACAAGATGAGCCCTCTGTGCTGTGACAACGGGGAGCTGGGCCGTAAGCTGGCCGCTGCAGAGCTGGAGGTCATCCACCTCAACGAGTTCCTCAAACAGAACACCCAGAAATACACAGAGGACATCAAGAAGCTGGAGGATAAGGTGGGCAATGGGCATATTACACAGATCAACCCTAACCCCGGCCACAACCCTAAACCTAGCTTCATGTCTACACCCCGGATCAACCCTAAACCCCAGCCACAACCCTAACCCTAAACCTAGCTTCATGTCTACACCTCGGATCAACCCTAAACCCAGCCACAACCCTAACCCTAAACCTAGACCCTAACCCTAAACCTAGCTTCATGTCTACACCCCGGATCAACCCTAAACCCAGCCACAACCCTAACCCTAAACCTAGCTTCATGTCTACACCCCGGATCAACCCTAAACCCAGCCACAACCCTAAACCTAGCTTCATGTCTACACCCCGGATCAACCCTAACCCCAGCCACAACCCTAACCCTAAACCTAGCTTCATGTCTACACCCCGGATCAACCCTAAACCCAGCCACAACCCTAACCCTGGCTTCATGTCTACACCCCGGATCAACCCTAATCCCAGCCTCAGCCACAACCCCAACCCTGGCTTTATGTCTATACCCCGGATCAACTCTAACCCCAGCCTCATCCACAACCCTAACTTCATGTCTATAACCCGGATCAGCCACAACCCTAACCCTAGCTTCATGTCTATACCCCGGATCAGCCACAACCCTAACCCTAGCTTCATGTCTATACCCCGGATCAGCCACAACCCTAGCTTCATGTCTATACCCCGGATCAGCCACAACCCTAACCCTAGCTTCATGTCTATACCCCGGATCAGCCACAACCCTAACCCTAGCTTCATGTCTATATCCCGGATCAGCCACAACCCTAACTTCATGTCTATACCCCGGATCAGCCACAACCCTAACCCTAGCTTCATGTCTATACCCCGGATCAGCCACAACCCTAGCTTCATGTCTATACCCCGGATCAGCCACAACCCTAACCCTAGCTTCATGTCTATATCCCGGATCAGCCACAACCCTAGCTTCATGTCTATACCCCGGATCAGCCACAACCCTAGCTTCATGTCTATACCCCGGATCAGCCACAACCCTAGCTTCATGTCTATACCCCGGATCAGCCACAACCCTAACCCTAGCTTCATGTCTATACCCCGGATCAGCCACAACCCTAACTCTAGCTTCATGTCTATACCCCGGATCAGCCACAACCCTAACTTCATGTCTATACCCCGGATCAGCCACAACCCCAACCCTAATGAATGTAATCAACCCTCTACCCCGCCCTCCAGATGAAGACGCGTGACCGCTACATCAACAGCCTGAAGAAGAAGTGTCAGCGGGAGAGTGAGCAGAACCAGGAGAAGCAGCAGAGGATAGAAACCCTGGAGAAGTACCTGGCTGACCTGCCTTCCCTGGATGAGGTCCAGACCCAGGCCCAGCAGGTAGAGACCCTGTCCAGCCACAGGATCACCTCAGGGGGTCCCGTTTGCCTGGCATCTCCGCTAGAATCTCTGCTATGCTTCTTAGTCATTTGATGGCTATGTTAGAAAATAACCCCAAAATGATGAGAAAGTACATGAGCTAGCCTGTATGGTCTTGATTTAGTTTCAGGGTTAAGATTTAGCTTAACGGCCAGGTTCAGGTGAGGGTTAAAGGTTAAGGTTATTGGTTGAAATTGGATTTGTGGTCACTGGTCAGAATGCTCCTTATGTCTACCCCCTCTAGCATGGCCAGACAGTGAGCCCCAGCTAGCGTCTCTGCTTGCTAGCGTCTCAGTGATAGGCTACAGTAACACCTGGTAATGGAGTGGAGGCGTCTCTTCATTACAGCTCTTTAATCCCATTAGACCTGATTAGATCAACCATTTCAGGCTGCATTAATGGTAGTGCTAGAGGGGAAAGAGGAGGAGGCAGGGGGAGTTCATACTGTCAATTAACAGCAAGTGTCTGTTAATCACCTCTGATCAACCTTAAGATAATATGTCTCCTATTGTGTTTGCCCTGTCTATCTGAACTGTAATGATAATTAAATCATCGTCAACCTGCTTTGTGTAAATTTCTTCAAGACAATTAATGAAATTCAATTTGGTAATCGTTATCGTGTAATACACCATTTTACCACCAGAGGTCAATAAGAACCAGAGAATTAAGTCAATGTAAATTTCATAGTGTGGGTTTGTGTGCACTAAACTGGAGTGTATGGTTCGGTGAGTCTTATCTAGTTGTGTTTGCCTGTTTGTGTATGTACAGTCCTAATGTTCTGTTCATGTGCTGTGTGTGTTTATCAGCTGGAGGAGAGTCTGGGGAAGGCCCAGGGCCTACAGGACACAGTGGCTCGTCTGGAGAAAAACCTGGAGGAAGGCCACACCGTGCTGCAGGAGAAAGAGGACCTGATTGAGACCCAGTGCAAGAGGGAGAAGGAGCTGGTGGCTGCTGTGCAGAGGTATGACCAAGGAATAGAAATGCAAAATGTTTTTAATTGTCACAGTGCGTTTCAAACAGAGCTGGTTAGCTGTGGTTGTGTTGATGACAGACGGCGCCTTAACGTTGTGTCTCTCTCTGGTTCCCCCAGCCTGCAGGAGAAGGTGGAGCAGTGTCTTGAGGACGGCGTCCGGCTCCCCATGCTGGACCTAAAGCAGCTGGAGGTAGAGAACGCAAGACTACAGGAACAGCAAGCCACCACCAGCAAGGTCAGACGCAGAATGCACACACACACACACACACACACACACACACACACACACACACACACACATTCAGAGTGCTGAGTCTTGACAGCTACCAGATGTTTACGATTCCACTCTGCTCTTTTTCAGCTGATAGACAATCAGAAGAACCAGATAGAAAAACTCACCCTTGAGCTGACGGTAAACTCTATTATTAGACTGTATTTGGGTCAACAATATGCTTCAATCAGGTGCTATTGTCGTCTAGTAGTTGTCATGTTGTGTGTCTGTCCGTGAGTGGTGATGATTATCATCATCATCGTTTAAGAAGAGGATGATGATCAGTCATCGCTGTCATCAGTGCATCGTACAGCGTAGTGGGCGTTTCATGCGATGGCTGTCTTATTGTTCTGCTGCAGGCTGTAGAGCAGAGGCTGCAGAAGGAGCGATGTCTCTCCCAAGAGCTCCAGCAACAGCTGCAGGAGAAGGACGAGGCCCTGGATGCCTTTTCCTGCACCCTCCACCAGGTAACCAGCCCCTCGCTGATGAGCCCCGCGCAGCCGCTCCGAAAACACTAACTACAAACGTGTACAACGTCGCAAAGTACAATGGTTCTCGGGAGCAAACAATGAGCGGACATTTCTTTAGGCCCGTTTATACCTGCCACTAACATGCGTCCTGATCGCGTCCTGAATGTTTACTATAAGTTTACACTTATGAGACCTGATCAAAATCGGTTCACAGTGGGCCTTTTAAAATGGTCTCCTCCTGTCTAAGAATGTGGGCACAATCAAAATGAGGACAAGATCAGGACAAACGACGCATATTAGAACCTAGGGTGGATTGGAGTATCTCTCACTCACTCTCTCACACACACACACACACACACATCCTGTCAGACAGTAGCTCTGTCCCAGGTTTAGCTGGTGATGGAGAGGTCCATTCACCCCCATTATGTTCCACTAGTGACCCTTTTTGTCCTCAGATCTTTTCATAGCAGCCAAGTCATGAATAACCCAATATGGCCCCTCCAGCTCCCACCACTACCACACTCACCCTTTTAGAATTCATGGTGTCATTCTTCACCTCCCCCACCCGTCTCAAGGTGAGGACGAGCCCGGCGATGAAAGGTCTGAATTCATGCATGTGACAGCCGGGCGGTGCAGAAGAGGGCGGGAACACGTGTGTGTGTGTCTCCTGTACAGAGGAGAGAGGAGAGGTAGAGAGCACACACACACACGTGGCTGGCGCAGCAGCACCATACATTATCCCACTGACAGGGACACAAGAGGCAATTATCAGCTGGAAGATTCCCCGGCTCGGCTCCCACAAAGGGAGGTCGCTGGTTTGGAGAGAGAGAGGAGGATGGAGGGTGAGGGGATGGAGTGTTGCCTGGCTCCGACTACTCAAAAGGGCTGTCGGCGCAGGGACGGTGAGATATGACAAGATGAGATGAGTCTGTGTGGTGTGTCTAGTATGGGTGGTTTTAACTCCACTGCTCTGTGGAGGCTGGGTCTTAATCTGCACACTATGTCCGCAGCAGCGTGCAGAAAGAATGACAGGGGAAGAGGGAAATTTGACTCCAGGCATCAACAAGTTGTAAGCGCCTTTGGGTGTGAAACTGAGTTGAGAGGTTGTTGTTTTTTTTTTTTTGTGGTGAAACTGCCTCCATCTTGGAAGAGCAGGATCTTGGATAATCGGTCCTAAAATGACTTTGCACCTGCAACAACTACTATTACCTTTCTGTCCCCTTGGTGGGTTTTTATGTTACTATGATGCCTCGTTATCCTGTTGAGGGATGGTGATTATTATTCCAAACTACATGGTATTCTGTGAGACATTTGGAGACTCATTTTAAAGTGTCGATTTGAACTATTCTGTTTCAAAGCAGAACCAATGAGAGGCTGTTCAAGTGTTGATGATCCTCCCACGTTACAAAGGAGTGTAATACACAAATACTCACACACTCCGCTTCAGACAATGCCTGCCAGTGGCAGTTCTCACTTCTTCAGCATTTCTCTCTCAAATGCACAGTTTCATCCAAAAATACATTCTCTGGAGCCCTAATGGACAAATCCATTTCTGTTTCGAAATAATAGGCAGCTGTCTTGTTATGATAACAAAAAGTTATCAAATTGTATTGGTCACAAACACATATTTAGCAGATGTTATTGCAGGTCCGTGAAATGCTTGTGTTCCTATTGTGAGCGACTAAACTCCCTTCTCTAGCCATTTACAATGTGTTGTTGTTATTAATGCATTGTGGCAGTGACAGAGAACGCTTTTAAGCAGAGCAAAGAATTTTGCCAATTTGTCTTTCAATTCAGCAACACTTTATCTACTTTGAACTGGCTCAAAATCCTATTTAATATTGGGGCGGATTTAATGGGTTTTACATTAATTTAATGAACACTCCAGAGCTCTGCTGCATTAGTGTCAGCGTTTAATAATAAACCCAGTGTGGATATCTAAGCTAAGTGTGTGTGTTCCACTGTGTGTGTGTATTCCTACAGAACCGAAGGCAGGTGGAGGAGGGTGTGGTGGTGCGTCAGGGCAGCGGGGGCCAAGGGCCCGAAGCAGGGCCCTTACTTAAGGAGATGTCCCTGTGTTTGCTGGACCTCAAGGCCCTCTGTAGTATCCTCACCCAGAGGGCCCAGGGCAAGGAGCCTAACCTGGCACTGCTACTGGGCATCAAATGTAAGTGCATCTGTCTAGATCAAACCTCTCTGCATACACCCACCTCCACCCACAAACTACTGCCTTATCCAAAATAGGCTTGGGCGGTATACCGTACGGTACACTGGGGTATTTTGGAAATAGCCATGGGATGTTGTTTCAATACATTTAATACCATTAAAACTATTTACATATTTGTAGCTACTTTTTAAGTAAATAACTGCAGTCAACTTGTGCAATCCGAGATAAAGCAGATCACATTATTCATTTCACCTGTCACATTATTTTACATTATGAAGCTCACCGAAGATTCCGAGAACAGTTGAGCCAGTCATGTGTTTGTTTGTTAAAATGGCACAACGGGAGAAAGCAGAAACCGGTGAGTCCAGCTGTGTATTGTCAGGTGTCACGTTTCCTATTGAAAGTCGTGTTTTTTTCTCTTCAATAGGATCCGTGGCCTGCAACTATATTAGTGCAACACATTTGGCATAAAAATAGCTTAATTTTCAGATGAAAAGTGCAACGCTATTTGGCTGGCAGCCACAAAAGTAAAACGAGCTAACAATGAAAAAGCAAGGTCTTTTGCAAAAACGATGCATGGCCATCATATTTCTAATGTTTATCATAGAAAGAACGTGGCCTGCTAAATGTCCTAATGTTTTGCTCAAAGTTGCATTATACCCGGAGAACAGTAGGCTACACTAAACATTTCCAGAGATGCGAAAATCCTGGCGAAATGCATAGCACACAGAATAAAAGGTTTTACCAGATATTGTTCCTCCTGATCAGACATGTTTTTTTACATGGATGATATCTTGGAGATATTGTACAACGGTTACTTGAAACAATTGAACATTATGAAACATCAACGATACCAGGCCTGATCTTCATAGCAGATTTTGGAAATGTGTTTGATAAAGTACGGCTACAATTTATATATAAATCCCTGGATTACTTTAATTTTGGTGAATCTCTTATACAATGGGTTAAAGTTATGTACAGCAACCCCAGATGTAAAATAGTAAATAATGGTTACTTATCGGAACGTACTGAGCTTTTAAGAGGAGTAAAACAAGGCTGTCCGTTGTCTCCATATCTATTTATTATAGCCATGGAAATGCTAGCTATTAAAATTAGATCCAAGAAGAACAAGAAGAGGTTAGAAATCCTGGGGATAAAAACAAAAGTGTTAATGTTGATGATTGAAGTTTTCTTAAGTCGCAAACTTGAATGTACGTTTGTTTATGTGTAACTCTGTGTTGTTGTTTTTGTCACACTGCTTTGCTTGATCTTGGCCAGGTCGCAGTTGAAAATGAAAACTTGGTCTCAACTGGCCTACCTGGTTAAAAAAAGGTGAAATAATAAAAATAATAAAAAAATCTTGATCCCTGCAAAGTCTCATTGAAGATCTTGATCACTTTTCTAGCCTCTCTGGATTAAAATTGAATTATGACAAGTTTGGAGAAAAAGAATTAACCTTTATTTAACTAATCAAGTCAGTGTACTGTACCATATTACGTATTGCTGGAAATGCAGGAAATTATTTTAGGTTGAAGTTGAATTGAACAGTATAGAACAATCCGAATGGAGACCCATTGAAATAATTTAGAATATATATATATATGTGTTGCCACCCTAGGGTCATGCACTACTCATAAAGCACATTTAGAACTTTTATTAATCAAAACATAAAATACAGTCAAAAATTGGAAAAATACCATGATATGATATTTTCGCCATATCGCCCAGCCCTACAAGCAAGTCTCTTATTATTGGTGTCCTTTTTTTGCAGCAATTTAACAATGAAAGCCTGATTCACACAGTTTCCTCTGAGCAGTTGATGTTGAGATGTGTCTGTTATTTAACTCTGTTAAATAACTCTGTTATTTGGGCTGCAATTTCTGAGGCTGGTAACTCTAATGAACTTATCCTCTGCAGCAGAGGTAACTCTGAGTCTTCCTTTCCTGTGGCAGTCCTCATGAGAGCCAGTTTCATCGTAGCGCTTGATGGGTTTTGCAATTGCGCTTGAAGAAGGTTTCAAAGTTCTTGACATTTTTCATATTGACCTTCATGTCTTAAAGTAATAATGCTTATTTGAGCTGGCCTTGCCATAATATGGACTTGGTCCTTTACCAAATAGGGCCATCTTCTGTATACCACCCCTACCTTGCCATAACACAACTGATTGGCTCAAATGCATTAAGAAGGAAAGAAGTTCCAGGCTCTGTCGCAGCCGGCCGCGACCAGGAGGTCTGTGGGGCGACGCACAATTGGCCTAGCGTCGTCCGGGTTTGGGAGAGTTTTGCCGGTAGTTTATCCTTGTCTCATCGCGCACCAGCAACTCCTGTGGCGGGCCGGGCACAGTGCGCGCTAACCAAGGTAGCCAGGTGCACAGTGTTTCCTCCGACACATTGGTGCTTCCGGGTCAGAGGCGCGCTGTGTTAAGAAGCAGTGTGGCTTGGTTGGGTTGTGTTTTGGAGGATGCTTGGCTTTCGACCTTTGTCTCTCTTGAGCCCGTATGGGAGTTGTAGCGATGAGACAAAACAGTAACTACTAACAATTGGATACCATGAAATTGGGAAGAAAAGGGAGTAAAAAATAAATAGAATTTTTTTTTAAATAATTGAGGGAAACCTGTTTCAATCTTCCAGAGCAACACTTGAGTGGTTTAAAGGGGAACATTTAAATGTCTTGGAATGGCCTAGTCAAAGCTCAATCCAATTGAGAATCTGTGGTATGACTTAAAGTTTGCTGTATACCAGCGGAACCCATCCAACTTGAAGGAGCTGGAGCAGTTTTGCCTTGAAGACTGGGCAAAAATCCCAGTGGCTAGATGTGCCAGGCTTATAGAGACATACCCCAAGAGACTTGCAGCTGTAATTGCTGCAAAAGGTGACTTTACAAAGTATTGACTTGGGGGGGGGGGGGGGGTGAATAGTTATACACGCTCAAGTTCTGTTTCTTTGTCTTATTTCTTGTTTGTTTCACAATAAAAAATATTTTGCATCTTCATAGTGGTAGGCATGTTGTGTAAATCAAAGGATACAAACCCCCCAAAAATCCATTTTAATTCCAGGTTGTAAGGCAACAAAATAGGAAAAATGCCAGGGGGGGTGAATACTTTCGCAAGCCACTGTATATTATGTGAGCGAAACATAAAACTAACAAATTTAAAAACGGTTAACTATTTACTAAGTATCATTTTTAGTTTTTACTGGTGTTACTGTCCCCTATACAACAACAAAAATCCTAAATACTTTGATTTTTGTCCTTGAAACATTTAATTGAAATCCTGTAGAATTCCATTCATTCATATGGAGGACTGCTCCTTCTGAGGCGTGCCAATTTGGCCGACTGGTGGCTTCAAAGCCTCTCAATGGTCAATACATAGCATCAGCAATCCAGGGTTTATACGTCATTGGTCCTGCTGCACTGTGGCAATTATTCAAACAACTGGCATAACTGTAATCATGGGGAAGCATTTGAAAAGAGTCTGAACTATTGACGCAGAGCCAGAGAAAATGATTTTCCCTTTTCTGTGGAATCGTTATCTTTTGAAAATGAGTCGGTTTGGAGCTGTGAAAGGAGCAGACGGATTGCAGCAGTGGCTGTACTGTAGCTATAGCTAGCTTAGCTAGATGGAAATCCTTATGCCTCCAGTCAGAGCTCAGATCAGAGAGGCTGAAACTCCTGGTGGGCTAGCCGCCTCCCATATTTATGAGGCCAAGAGCTAATGATGTTTTCTCAAGATATAGAAACTTCACTGAAGTGAAGGCAGCGTGTTGGGGGTTAAACATTGATGTTGTAAAGTGAGGACTACACAGGTTTCAGGCAACAGAGGAGCAAGAAGACACTGTGACCAGACATCTTTCCTTCAAAGATTCAAAGCAATTTGACTCCTCCAATCAATTACTCATTTTATACAATACATTCGGAAAATATTCAGTACCCCTTGACTTTTTCCACATTTTGTTAGGTTACAGCCTTATTCTAAAATATAATTATTTTTCACACAATACCCTTAATGACAAAGCAAAAATAGGTTTGAGGTTTTTGCTAATTAAATTTTATATACAGACCCTTTACTCTGTACTTTGTTGATGAACCTTTGGCAGCGATTACAGCCTCAAGTTGTCTTGGGTATGACGCTACAAGCTTGGCACCCCTGTATTTGGGGAGTTTCTCCCATTCTTCTCTGCAGAGCCTTTCAAGCTCTGTCAGGTTGGATGGGGAGCATTGCTGCACAGCTATTTTCAGGTCTCTCCAGAGGTGTTCGATCGAGTTCAACTCCGGGCTCTGGCTGGGCCACTCAAGGACCTTCAGAGACTTGTCCCGAAACCTTTCCTGCGTTGTCTTGGCTGTGTGCTAATTATCGTTGTCCTGTTGGAAGGTAAACCTTCACCCCAGTCTGAGGTCCTAAGCACTCTGGAGCAGGTTTTCATCAAGGATCTCTCTGTACTTTGCTCCATTCATCTTTCCCTTGATCCTGACTAGTATCTCAATCCCCGCCGCTGAAAAACATCCCCACAGCATGATGCTGCCACCACCATGCTTCACCGTAGGGATGTTATTGGCCAGGTGATGAGCGGTGCTTGGTTTCCTCCAAATGTGGCACTTGGCATGCAGGTCAAATAGTTCAATCTTGGTTTCATCAGACCAGAGAATCTTGTTTCTGATGGTCTGTCCTTCTGGAAGGATTTGGCAAATCCAAGCGGGCTGTCATGTGCCTTTTACTGAGGAGTGGCTTCTGTCTGGCCACTCTACCATAAAGGCCTGATTGTTGGAGTGCTGTAGAGATGGTTGTCCTTCTGGAAGGTTCTCCCATCTCCACAGAGGAACTCTGGAGCTCTGTCAGAGTGACCATCGGGTTCAAGGCCCGTATCCCTCAATTGCTCAGTTTGGCCGGGCGGCCAGCTCTAGGAAGAGTCTTGGTGATTCATTCATTGGATGGAGGCCACTGTGCTCTTGGGGACTTTCAATGCTGCATACATTTTTTGGTACCCTTCTCTACAGACAATTCCTTCGACCTCATGGCTTGTTTTTTGCTCTGTCATACACTGTCAACTGTGGGACCTTATATAGACCGGTGTGTGCCTTTCCAAATCAATTGAATGTACCACAGGTGGACTCCAATCAAGTTATAGAAACAACTCAAGGATGATCAATAGAAACAGGATGCACCTGAGCTCAATTTCAGGTCTGATAGCAAAGTGTCTGTTCACTTATGTAAATAAGGTATATCTGTTTTTTATTTTTAATACATTTGCAAGCATTTCTAAAAACCTGTTTACGCTTTGACATTATGGGGTATTAATGAGGACATTTTTTTATTTACTACATTTTAGAATAAGGCTGTAACGTAACAAAATGTGGGAAAAGTCAAAGGGTCCGAATCATTTCTGAATGTACTGTACTGTATATACAGTACTTGTATGTAGCCATGTCAAGCCATGTATGTAGCCATGTCATTTAATTCAGACAAAGCCTTTCAAGGTTCAAATAGGACTATGAGACACACACAGAGGGATGGGGACGGTTAATTGAATATCCTAATGAACATTAATATTCAATTACTTGAGAGAGTATTCCTTTATATATATAAAAAAATAATGCCTTCAGTATTCAGACCCCTTGACTTTTTCAAGCCTTATTCTAAAATGGATAATAAAAAAATAAATGCTCAGCAGTCTATTGACTAAATGTTCTGAATACTTATGTAAATGTGATATTTCCGTTTTTTATTATGGGCTATTGTGTGTAGATTGATGAGGGGAAAAAACAATTTAATCAATTTTAGAATAAGGCTGTAACCTAACAAAATGTGGAAAGAGTCAAGGGGTCTGAATACTTTCCAAATGCGCTGTACCGTGAAATTCTTCATTAAATAAAACAGCAAACTTTTGAATGTAGTGTTTATGACGTGCGCCCCATAAAAAAAAAGCTTATTTGCATCAATTGTATGATAGATAACCTATAGCAGCAATAAGTGTGTCTAACTAGTGTGAGTATGGCTACTTTCTCTCGCTCTCCCTCCCAACAGGCCCCTGCCCCACCCTGCTGTACAAGCAGAGCAGCATCGTCTATGCTGTCGCACATCAAACAAGAAAAAAGTTTCACGAAACACATGTATTCTGACTATCCGGATAGCCGAGAGAAAAAAAGTCACGATATTGTTCTAATAGTAGCAATATTTCAAATGCCCATCCCTAGCACATACACAGTATACACTCTCTATACTCACACACTGAACAGGGCCTTTCACACAGCCACAGTATAATTAAGCAAAAGGCCCGAGAGGGTGTGGTATATGGTCAATATACCGTGGCTAAGGGCTGTCCTATATTGGAAATATACTACAAACCCCCAAGATGCCTTATTGCTATTATAAACTGGTTACCGACAGAATTAGAGCATTCAGGGCTTGAACCACCCAGTTTCTAATAAAAAATACACACACCTGCCAAAACATACTCATACACTTACTATCTCATAATGTAGCATATCTCACACTCCCTAAGTCACACACCTGCTGCTCGTTGAAACCCTGGATTGGTAGATGTGTACTAAAGCCCATCAGATAGATTTCAGCATTGCCTCATTGATGTGATCTCTGCTTCCTGACGGTGTATTTCTCTCTCTTCCCCCCCCCATAGCGATGAGCATGTCAGGGGAGGAGAATGACAACTCCCTGGTGGAGGACAACTTGCGGGCCAAGCTGCTGGAGGTTGGCCAGCTGAGGAAGGACATTGACGACCTGCGCACCGCCATCTCCGACCGCTACGCACAGGACATGGGCGACAACTGTGTGACGCAATGACAATGACACACCCGCCACGAGGGATCCTGACCGCCCCTCTTCTCTCGTCACTGCACAGCGTCAGCATGTCCACCTCCTTCTCCCTCTCCCCAGGGCTACGGTTTCACAGCCAGTGAGGACAGGACAAACCCTGATTGGAGGAAACCCAGGATGAACAGTGTTAGAAGGGAATAATAAACCTGGTACAGTGTGAAGCGGCCGTGAGGTTTTTATCCAGTTCTACGTGATGGAGGTATCTATCGCCAGCGTTCTGAACGTAGGACCAAGCTGTGAATCAAGTTTACAAGGAACAGTCTTATTTTTGGTTTAAATAGGATGTTTTGGTTTTTCAAATGTTGATCGTGCTTCCTGTGTACTAGAAAGAATTCCAACATGATCATGTACATTGCTTCATGCGCATAGACTTGTGTATTTAAACCTGGAGACCCCTACCCTCACAGACGCACAGAAGGTAGTATGAGTGCGTGAGTGTATGCGTGTGTGTTGGTGTGTATTTGGCCCAGCCGACACAATCACCAGCCAGTAGGAAAATGACTCTCACTGCTGCTCTGTCAAGTGCCTCTGTGTGACAGCTTCTCCAGCAATCCCCTTCCTAAGTCGTCTCCAACGGCAACCAATGGCTCCCCTCTCACACATCATCTCCACAACGCGTGTCGTCCAAAGACATTGTCCCCAAACGTCCCTCTCTCTCAGCTGCTGCCCATAGTCGCAGGTCGACACTGCATAGTGGCACTTCTTCCTTTCACAACATTTCCGCGCCATTGTGGTGTTTCCGGTCTCCTTTTTAATATGGGTGTTTCTTCTGTGTGAGTTCAGTGATGTGAATAACACTCCCAGACTGGTTTATTAGGATAGCTGTGTTGAAACGGAAATGATAGCATGGCAATTATACCCTCAGTTATATTATTGGCGGTTGTTGTATTGTTGTTGAATATCTTAAGCAATATATTAACCCATCAGGTAATATTCAGGTGTCTTTCTAACCAAATTAAATTCAGGAATTGTTTTTCGAAGTTAGGAATCTCCATGGTAAGGTCAGGGCTCAGTACCGTGTCCCCTGAGTTCCATAGGCACCTATTTGATTGAGACAGTAAAACAAATGCAAAAACAACCGAGGGCAAAATTGACAAGGCACTTCTACAGTCTCGGCCTTCAGAATATTACCCACTGGGATTTGACTGAGCTGGTATCCATCCAGTCAGTCAATATAGGAGCACGTAATACGTCAAGGTTACTGACCACTCTACTCCTCCAAACCTCTTCCACACAGTAGAGGGGACTCTTTAGTCTATTGGATTCCTGGTGTGATCGTTGGTTCACATTCTCCTGTTTTACTTAATTGATTGTTTGCCGTCGTTCCCACTATTTGTCATAGGAACACTGCTCGTGCTTGATCTTTAACTAAATGGGAAGTGAATTTACTGTTTGCTACAAAGTGATGAACGTTATTATACATGTTATTTTAAAAAACGATCTACAGATACTGTAATTCAGCCTGGTTAAAATTTACAATATCCATTTTCATAGCTTAATTTATTGCATGTTTCGAAGTGACATGTTTTAATGTGGACTTAAGTCAGTGTTGTGTGCAAAGAACAATTTGCATGGGTAGGGTATCCTATTCTACTGTTGTATTACCGCTCTTAAAAAAGGAAATGTGTACAGTATGAGCTATGTAAGAAATGTTTTGGTAGGCTAAAAGATAAAAGATACGGAACAAATGTTTTGACTATGTTCCAGTCGAGCCGACATATGCAGTCTCACGAACGCTGAACCGCAGTCTAGCGTGATTGTAATTTAAAAGCAATATTTCTGCATTCACGGTAAACCCTGCATACGTTGGCTCAGTCGGAAATGGCTTTTACATTTCGGCCGTACTATACTGCCGATCTGCCACGATACGGATTTAATCTAGCCCTAAGTGGTACATGGAAACTGTCAAAATACTATGCAATGTCCCATGCACCAGCCAGCACCTCACATTCAGTTATCAGCAGCAGATATGAGATATTGTTCTTCTGTGCCTTTACAAATCTATGCAGCAGATAAGAGCTCCTGTATGTTCCTCCCTGTTGACATGAATAGTGTCTGGAGACATGTAACTATTCTGCATGTCTGCATCCAATGTAAATATGACTGACTCTCTTACAATGTATGATTTACCATCTTACATTGTACTGTCTGTATGTTGACAAAGATGTTGCTAAGCAATAGCCACAAACAATGCATACATATCCACTCAGGTAAATAAAGACCATAGCAGGCTCTTGTGAAACCTTGGAGAAGAATGTACTCGGATGCACAGAACGGTGAGGCGCGGTAAGTATGGCATCCGTTGTGACGGTGTAAGTCTATGGTGAGTCTGGTGTTGGTCAACTTATCCAAAAGGGAAAGGCGTGGTTGTCATGGCTGTCTCTCTGTGCACTGTGGACTTTGAGCCACTGGTTGGCTTTATTGTACGTAGGATTATTTCTGTGGTTTATACATGTTTTAAGCTTTTAGTTTTGCAGCTAGATTTTATGAATGCCAAAGGTCTATTTATATACGATGTTCCTAAATGTATTTACAAGTATTTTTCCATTTGATATGTTATTTGTACAGATTGCAAATACAATATTTTTCTATAACTGTTGGTATGTGTTCTCTCTCGGCCTCCGTTATAATAATAATAATAGTCAGGCGATTCAGAACCTGAAACAGATCACAGTTCTAGTCAATGAGTAGTTGTGTTTTATTGGTTATGCAGCGACCCAGCACTGTCACACGTTTCTAGTCTTTGTCGTTCATTGGCCAAGAAATGTTAGCATTTGAAATCTATTTATTACCACAACTTGAGGGGGATGACCGATCAATTCAAAAACGTCAAAGTAGTTCAAACAATCTGTTGGCTAAACCCTAATTATTACTATTTTATTATTGAATATTAAAACATACAATCTACCGGCAGTGAAGCAGCACAACATTTACATTATTCAGTCATCTAACACTCCCATCCAGAAGCAACCAGGGTCAACGCCCTGCACAAGGGCACATCGCCAGGTCTCCCACCAAGTCAAAGACGGGGATCTGAACCAGCGACCTATCGGCCACCGGCCCAAGCTCCCAACCGCCAGTCCACCAACCCTCCAAGATCCCCCCCCACAGTTCTCCGAGAGCTGCCCCTCAACCATCCGAGACCCACCCCCTCCAAAAATAAATAAATTAAACCTCTCCCTCTACTCCCCACCTCTAACTAGTCTGCATTGGGAAGGCAGATTGCTTTTGATTAAAAAAAAATTAAAAACACTCTATCACTTTCACGTGTGAACATGCAGAATCCTACTCATTGTTCCACGTGCTTAACATACGTGACTTTTCTTGTCGGCCAGAACGGGGCACCCAGCTCACGTCCGGGGAGGCTGCCCCTTCCAAAATGAATGCTATCACTTTCCACCCAGTGCAAACGACGTCCATAGAATCCCCCCAATACCTCACAGAAACCAAAGGCCAACTGGAGGCTAGATGTAAACAAACCCCCAAAAACATGTTAACCTTAGTGAGTGCACGCAAACACCACATCTACCAATCAAAAATGGATACAGCAGGACCATAATATTGGCAGATCCACACGTGTGAATGAGAAGAAAGAAGAAAATGTTAAGCATTTCTACAGCCATTCACAAAGCGAAACCCTCCTAGGAACACTGAATACAGTGAGAACAGTGTATAAAACAAAGGTTAGCTGCTGTGTATGTGTGTGTGTATTGGAAGCATTACATCTGCACCAGAAAGAACACAGACCTGCGACGCCATTATTTGAGGCTGGTAAACGAAGACAAATGGCCCCTTTGTGTCCGTCTATCACTTGGGTCAGTCAGCCGTGGGCAGGCTCAGGTACTAAATCAAATACAGAAAATGTACAGCATTTTGACAAACTGTCATGGCTGGGGCCGGTGATGGATGGCTGTAGTGCAGCTCAGGGTAAATGATGTCAAACCACTTATATTCAAATACCTCCCACCCTGGCTGCCTGGAGGAAGGGATTTCCCCCTGTTAAAAACGGACTATGATCAAAATCATGGTATTCTTAAAGGCTGAAAACCCTGCATTAGCACCACAAGTAAAACTAGTAACAACCTAAATGAGAAAGGACAACATTGAAGAAATCAATAGAAGGAAATCTTAAGACAACCTGTAGCTGATAGGGTGGGTACATACTGAAGAACAGACATTTCTGTAGCTGATAGTGTGGATATATAATGATAACAGAGGTTTCTGGGTACATTCTGGAGAACCGAGGCTCTACTTTACCTTGGAAGATCTTGGTGTCAAACTCCAGCAGAGGGTAAAGGTTGTCAGGCAGCACCCGTGTGAACCTAGGAGTTCTGCTCCAGGAAAATCCAGTGATGGACCAGCCTCTTCCTTTTGAGGAAGCTCTGCACACCGCATTGCCTGACACAATGTACTGCCTGAGGGATGACCAGAGAGATGCACGCCAGACATTTCTAATGGCCATATGGCTAATATGAATGAATATTAAGTAATGACAGAAAATGCATGACAAAAATGTTTTATCAATTCCAAAATGGTCATATTCCTGATCCAAATGAAACACTTAATGAAAGAGTGAAACAAACACAGAAAATGCCTTCATGAATAGGTGGGTGGCCCTGAATTGAGACCCCTTGGAGTAGCAATGAAAGAGTATGTCCTTTTTCTTCCATCCAATCTCGACTGTGAGCGTCATTATTTTCGAAGCAGGGATGAATTTCACATGATCAAACCACATAGTGACAGGAGAACAACAGAATGTGCAAGAAAACGGAGTAAATGGGTAACTCCATGAAGGCAATTTGTCATCTCTTAGAAGAAAGAAAAAAAAACTGTGCCCAAAGCAACTTTCAGAGACCTCAAGTTATTCTCTCCACAGTGCCTTAAATTTGGATTAAGCGAATACGTAATGACTCGCCCAGACAGGATGGAGACTGAATACTAAGGGCATTGAAAATATTACATTGATAAAACCATGGTGAAAGATTTTTTTTATTCACAAGTGGTTATTACATTTAGTCCTGCAGCCAGTCAGTGTTTCATTTAGACTCCTGTAACTTCAAAATGGTGCAATCTGTGATTGAAACATCCCTGTTTGGGTTTTTTTAATGAATTAAATGCCTCAAGAATTTAGTTCAACTGTCTAAAGCCATCAGAACCCCGAAAAATAAGCTCGTTTTATACCTTTGTTTATAATTACATTGTTAATAATACACTGTATGGCTTCAAAACATGGTTAAAACTATAATCTCATGGATGGTTCTGGCATTCACAGCTCTGTAGATTAATTTGAGAATGGTCTCCAGGCACAGCCCTAAACTTTTTGCTAAATCTGTGGCGGGGTGTCTGGTTTGAACTATAGATTACCACTTTAAGAAGGCAGGGGGAAAAAAAACTAAATGAGCCTGGAAAAATGTAATTCATCCCTGGGGTAAAAGATTCAGGCTCTGAGTTACGTGCTTCTGTTGAACTCCTCTGTATAGGTCGAGGGGATGAGCAGTCTTGAAGTTCAAACATATCATTGACTGACAGTGGATAGTGCTGGGTTCTGTGCTGCAGGCAATGTGTTTGAAGCTACCAGCTGTGCCCTGATTACACAGCACTCTCTCCCCAGGCTTCAAAGCATAGCTAACGAGTTTTTAACCAACTAACAGTATAGCTCCATATTCCCTCTCAATAGGATCTGAAACCCATAAGAGTTAGACGGTATGCCATATATACCGTATCCCGGGGTATTTTGAAATACCCTGGTATGATTTTCAATACCATTGAAAAAAATGACTTTAAATTTTACATTTTAATATATCAATTAAAACGGTCAAAAAGATGAAAAATAGCTCTGTTGCAAAGAGCAATTTCTCAAGCAAGAATGTCACTGGGACTGTCTGGGAGAGGTCTGAGTCAAGAGGGGAAAACTGAAAACCATCTGTTATTGGTAGAGAGGTTTGGAACTCTTTCTTATTGGTCCATTCACCAATTACCGGCTGATGATGTCACCAGGCAGGCCAAATCTCCATCCCACTAGAACAGGCAGGTAATCTTTTCAAACAGCTCTACACTAAAAGGGCAGTATCATTTTCACAGTATTATTCCAACCTCAGCATGGAAATATACATAAAAACACAGGGAAAAGTTTGACTGCACTGGGCCTTTAAACTGCAACCACTTATTTGCTTTGACCTCAAAGTGCTTTCACCACACCGTCCCACTAGTTTATATTATAATATGCTTGCATGCACTCATTAGCATTTTACATGTTTGCTAACCGTCGGACTACAGAGGCTCAGTGTAGTCCTGGGATGGCACAAGGACGGTATGGCAATCTGGATACCGCTCAAGCCTAACCCTGATTAGTCATCTGGATCTGATTAACTATACAGAACAAAAATATAAATGCAACGTGTAAATTGTTGGTGTCATGTTTCATGAGCTGAAATAAAATATCCCAGAAACGTTCCAGACGGTGTGGCATATCAAGAAGCTGATTAAACAGCATAATCATTACACAGGTGCACCTTGCATAATCATTACACAGGTGCACCTTGTGCTGGGAACAATAAAAGGCCACTAAAATAGGCAGTTTTGTCACGCAACACAATGCCACAGATATCTCAAGTTTTGAGGGAATGTGCAAATGGTATGCTGTCCACCAGAGCTGTTGCCAGAGAATTTAATGATAATTTATCTCCGTCATTTTAGAGAATTTGGCAGTAAGTCCAACCGGCCTCACAACCACAGGCAACGTGTAACAACACCAGCCCAGGACCTCCACATCCAGCTTCTTCACCTGCAGTATAGTCTGAGACCAGCCACCCGGACAGGTGATATAACTGAATTTCTGCACAAACAGTCAGAAACTGTCTCAGGGAAGCTCATCTGTGTGCTCGTTGTCCTCACTATGATCTTGACCTGACTGCAATTTGGCATCGTCACTGACTTCAGTGGGCAGATGCTCACTTTCGAAGGCCACTGTCATGCAGGAGAAGTGTGGATGAATCCCGGTTTCAACAGAACTGGGCAGATGGCAGACAGCGTGTATGGAATCGTGGGGTGAGTGGTTTGCTGATGTCAACGTTGTGACCAGTGTTCCATGGTAGAGGTGGGGTTATGGTTTTGCCAGGCATACGGCAATTTGAATGCACAGAGATACCGTGACGAGATCCTGAGGCCCGCCAATATCCAGCAACTTCACACAGCCATTGAAGAGGAGTGGGACAACATTCCACAGGCCACAAGCCTGATTCAATTCTATGCTAAGAAGATGTGTCACGCTGCATGACGCAAACAGTTGCCACACCAGATACTGACTGGTTTCCTGATCCACGCCCCTACCTATGTTTTTTTTAAGGTAATTGTGACCAACGGATGCATATCTGTATTCCCATTCATATGAAATCCATAGATTAGGGCCTAATGAATTCATTTAACTTGGCGGATTTCCTTATATGAACTGAAACTCTGTAAAATCTTTGAAATTGTTACATGTTGCATTTTTCTTCTGTGTAATAATCACATACTTGTAGTAGGGCAGTATCTTGATTATCTTCCAGTTGATGGTAGTCTCTTTAGGGTGCACACTTGGGCCATCTGGACCTTGGCCACCTGCCAGAACCTCTTGTGCTCCACCAGGGTCTCCTGCATCTCCCTCAGCAGCAGGTACACACCCTCCAGGGTGTCCTCGTACACCTGCACTCAGTCAATCCCTAATCCATCTGTAACGGTTCTCCTCGTCATCTGAGGAAGAGTTGTCAAGATCGGACCAATGCGCAGCGTGGTATGTGTCCATGTTAATATTTAATAAATCAACTGAACACTGAATAACAAAACAACAAAGAGAGTGAAACGAAACGGTCCTGTAAGGTGCAAACACACAAAACAGAAGAAAACTACCCACAAATCAAGTGGGAAAAACAGGCTAACTAAGTATGATTCTCAATCAGAGACAACAATTGACAGCTGCCTCATACCAGGCCAAACACATAGAAAACCAAAACTAGAACAACACATAGAATGCCCACCCCAACTCACGCCCTGACCAACCTAAACAAGAAACATAACAAAGGAACTAAGGTGACACCATCAGACAATCATACAGTAGAATTTAGGAATATCAAACACTACAGCAGCCTATATGCCATTGTCATCCAAGCGAATTCCTAATGCCAAAGTTAAGTGTTTTTCCAAGTAAACTAGCTGGGAAAAAACAATCCCATCCATAATTGCTCATGCAAACCACTAATGTGCCAAATGCCAATATCATTGTATAAATTGTATTGATAACACTGTCCTTGACTGTATCGCTGGCTATTGCTATAGAGTACAAGCCTGCAGCTAGCCTGTATTCACACACAAAGTGTAATTGAGTGGGACATGCATTGATATGTCTATAATCCATTTAGCAGGACATTACATGGGTCTAGGCGCTTCCTGCAGCCTGCTCAAGCTGTGACCTGTGAAATCACCAGCACAGAGCTGATGATCTGGAGATGCTTAATGGAAGGAGATGCACACTGATGGAATACTAAAGACACCACTGAATAAATGCCAAACATGTAATTTGTATACAAGGAATTTGGCAAAGGAAATGATCATTGTCCTCCATAATGTTGAAAAGAGTCAGGCATCTCTCATCTTTTTTTCAATAGTGTTGACAAAAACGCAAGGAGTGCTTTCATTTCGGTAGGTGCACTACACATTACACTCCACTAATGTTCCCTGAAATCTAGTCATTTAGAGAGTGACTGCCGCTAAAAACCAACTAATCCCTTACCTGTGACATCGAGTCAGAGACATTTATTCTAGTGTCAAAACTGACTACAAAGTGTAGATAGGATAATTTTGGTCAAAGTCAGTCTCGTCTAAAGCTGAGTTTGAAACCTCTGCATCACAACGAGTAAATTAAGGTTGGGTTTGGATTACAATTAGTCCCCTTTTGCCAAGCTCCACGTGCTAATCACCCATCCCCCCACTTCGCTTCCTTTCATTAAATGGGGCTCAGTTTCATTACCCCCAACCAACATGTTCAAAGGATCACAGCCATTTGGGACTGAAAAGCCCTACTATGCAATGCATGCCTCCAGCAGGATGCACCAGCCTGGTCTCATAGACTAGTCGTAACATAGTAAATATTAGGGCCTCCCGAGTGGCGCAGCAGTCTAAGGGAGACCAATGAGTGGCGACCGGTAGACCCATGTGGCTTTGACCTTCGCATGGCTCTCGACCTTCGCCTTCCCCGAGTCTGTAGGGGAGTTGCAGCAATGGGACAAGACTGTAAATACAAATTGGATGTCATGAAAAAGCGGTAAAGAAAAACAGTAAAATTAGTATGATATGCTAAATTTAGTTTGGTTTGGTGGTTGGTCGGGGTGGATGAGTGGGCTTATATCGCGAACGTCTAGCAACCCAAATGTTGCCTGTTTGAAATCTCATTACAGACAATTTACTTTGCATGTTAGCTAACCCTAACCTTAACCACTAGCCTAGCTAACGTTATCCACCTTGCTAGCATTAGCCACCCTACCTAGCTCAATACAACTCGGATTTGGCTTAGAAACACAATAACATTTCAAAAGGTAAATCATTTGTAGAAAAACCTTTTGTCGTGATTGTGATGTGGCCAGATTGACTTTAGATACAGTAGCTATAATTTTATCCAGCTAACTAAGATAGAGGGGACCACCGTATTTTAGCTAGCTAACATTAGCATTGCTAGCTATTTGACAAACTTGTGCGTGATGGGACAAGGACATCCCTGCCGGCCAAACCCTCCCCTAACCTGGACGACGCTGGGCTAATTGTGCGCTGCCTCATGGGTCTCCCGGTCACCACTCATGGGTCTCCCGGTCACGGCCAGCTGGACAGAGCATGGACTCAAACCAGGATCTCTAGTAACAACAAAATGCAACATCGAAAGTAAATTTGACAACATAATAAAGCAAAGTTATTTCCTACCAATTATGTTTATTCCACTCCAAGTTAGCAATTGTAATCTAGACAAAACAGTCACATTATTCTCTGAGGTGCAAAGCATATTTAATGCACAAATAAATATTGTCTGAAACTATGGTGGTACTAGCTAACTCATGTGACTACAACAGTG
This sequence comes from Oncorhynchus masou masou, assembly GCF_036934945.1. NCBI lineage: Eukaryota > Metazoa > Chordata > Actinopteri > Salmoniformes > Salmonidae > Oncorhynchus > Oncorhynchus masou. The sequence goes on from NC_088227.1 coordinate 17,409,782, forward strand.
TACTAACTAGCAGGAACAAACTCAAACCAACACAGGGCCATAGCAAAACACATCACAGCTGGTTGGTTGCAAAGTGTAACAGCATCACTGGCCTGAATCTAATCTAATCTGGAGCTAGTCCGTCTACATCTGTAAAGCATAGAATTAGCTTCTAAACCAGATTACGTTTCTCAAGCGTGGTTTATTATTGAAGGATGGTGACAATCATTTAACCTGTTTTTCTGTTCGACAAAGTGGACAGTTGGGTGCCAGAGTGATCCCCTGGTCATGAATGGATGCTGGGACCTAACAGACGCAGCTAAGGTGGGTATCATAACATGTCCAGCAATGTGATTGCAATGGTTTAGCAACCTCAAAATCATTTCTTTCACTGTTCACTTACCATGTTCACAGCTTGTCAAGCAAGACCTCAGAATGAAAGTGTGAAATGTGACAGGTACCCTTGTGACACCGCCTCCATTGTTGCCTGAGTCTCCCTCAACTCCTATGAAAAGGACACATCATCACGAGGCCTCTGATAGTGACCAGAGTTACTACCTTGATGAAAGACTGCTTCATCGACGACAGGTAGTGTGTTATGTGAAAAGTTTTATTCAAAGATACAATACCCAGCTTGATAAAATAGTAGGCCAATTTCCCAGCCAAGCAGATACAACTAGTAGTCATTTTGGTTGTGAAGTGCATTAGCGTTGTCCTGTCTTTAGAACCAAAATGCAATTTACCACTTGGCTGTCTAATATAAATCACCTTGTCACAGATTCTCCCAGTCAACACCACCTCATAAGATTGCCTGCTGCAGTTGTTCAAGAGATACCAGTTTGAGCCGAACATGCAGCACAGAGAAGACCAACAAGGAGGCCCTCATTAGCATCATGCAGACATGCCCTCACTGTGAGCATTCCTAGGAATGTTGGCAAGTATCCAGCCAGAGGCAACAGCTTTCACAGGCTCATCATTTGTAGCAATACAGAAGGTAAACCACTTCATTTGATACATTTGATAACCCAATTGTGAAACAATTGATGTAAACTGACATTTGTTGCTTATTTTCTACTTCTTGGGTGTATATAACGTCCAGGGCATAACCTAGACTGGTAGAACCAGCCTGATTGCTGTGTTCAACATTCTATTTCACTGCACATTTATGATATCTGGAGTGAAACAGAAAGGTGAATGAAGTGATTAGGTTGGTTCCCCCAGGCTAATCATAACCATTATTGATCAGTGGTGTAAAGTACTTCAGTAAAAATAATTTAAAGTACTACATAAGCAGTTTGTGGTATCTGTACTTTATTTAACTGTTGATATTTTTGACAACTTTTCCTTTTACTTCACGACATTCCTAAAGAAAATAACTCCATATATTTTCCCTGACACCCAAAAGTACTCGTTACATGTAGAGGGCTTAGCAGGACATGGAAATGGTCCAGTTCACGCACTTACCAGGGGAACACGTGGTCATCTCTACTGCCTCTAAACTGGCGGAGTCACGAAAAACTATTGCATAGTTTGTAAATGATGAGTGTTGGAGTGTACACCTTGGCTATCCGTACATTTTAAAATCAAGAACATGGTGCCATCTGCTTTGCTTAATGTAAGGGATTTGAAATGATTCATACTTTTACTACTTAAGTATATTTTAACATATACATTTACTTTTGATACTTAAGTATATTTAGAAGCAAATACTTTTACTTAAGTAGTATTTCACTGGGTGACTCACTTTTACTTGAGTAACTTTCTATTAAGGTATCTATACTTTTACTCAAGTTTGACAATTGGGTACTTCTTTCACTACTGCCATTTGATGATGTAAATCAGTGTTCTGTCTGTCCGTCCGTCCGACCGATCGACCGACTGACCGATCGATCGACTGACCGATCAGTATTTTTGAGGAGTGGCCAGGAGCTGATCTATGCTGCTATAGCCATCACTGGGGGCTCTGGCAAAGACCACACCACCTGCTCACCAACGTTTGTCAAAGTCCAGACTGACAGATACCGATGATACCGATGTCTCTAAATGGAGATAGACCTGGCAGAAGGCATTACATTTTTTACTAGACAACTTTTACTTTGTCCTTTCTTATTAATGAATTGAATGGTATCAGTCAATATGGGGAGGGAGAAACCCTGTGTATTCTGCACCAGGATCAGGGAACTCCTGTTGTATATGGGACACCACACGACCACTGGCATGTTTGCCAAGATAGCCCCATTACCACCAGACAAAACGCCGATAGGCACAGTATCTGTATCAGCTGGGAGGAAGGATTGCACATGGAGAAATAGTTCTCCACTGTCTGAATCCCTGGGAGGAAGGAGAATAGACACTTGGCATGAAAGCCAGTGGCATTTGTTCAAGACCTGTCACAGTACAACAGATAGCAGAGCAGAACACAGGGTAACGCTCTATAGAAGAGCCTCAGTGTCAAGGGAGAGGCTTATTCATTTCCCTACTCACTGCATCCAATTAATAATGTATAAAGAAGTGATACCATTAACCGTAATAAGTCAAGGTGGTATGATATTATTCTTGGTGCATAGAAATTGAAAATAACCATAATGAAGTGAAGAATATTTATGAGCACGCAAGAGTGGATGCCCGTTCTAAAACAAATCCAGAGTAAGCACAAGGTTTGATCCACTCGGCGCAGTCAATCGAATCAGAGTGCCATGACTGCATAACGTTAGCATAAAGTAGAATAAAAGTATAGGGCGAGGCGTAACATCTCAGAGCGTTACTCACCGACAGCCCCGGGCCAGCTTCCCACTCCAGTAGTCGGTGGTGATGCGTTAGAGCGAGGCCAGGTAGTGGACGTCACACAGCGTGGCTCCCCAGGACGCCTCCTTCCTCTTGCTCTGCTTCCGCCACTGTAGGCCCTGAGCTGCCTGTCGAAGGACAACGGCTGTTGCCATGAGGTAAAAGAGCCACTGGAATCGACACTGGGTGTAATGACTGAACATGGTCTCCAGCTCACGGTGGTCTGGTAGAGGGGGGGGGGGCTGCCTCAGGGTAGAAACCTTTAGCACAAGTGGATGCACTGCATGTCAAGGGTGAAATTGCATTTATGCTCCAATACATGGATAACGCCACAACAGTCCCCATCTAAATCTAGTGGAGACCAAAAACTACAGGGAAAACAGGACTCATTTTGAAATGAACACAGATCCATTCCTGTCTGCCACTTACAGAAATGTAGAGTTTGTAAAAATGTATTTTAGGATCATGAAATGGAACATACAGTATATGTGTAACAAAGGCCTTTAGGTCATTAGTTCCCATTAACATTGCCCTACCTATAGGCCAATGCAGTTGATTTCAGATGGTGTATGAAGGGTAGGACGAGTGCTCCAGTTCGGAGGGTACAGTATAACATAATAATCCGGAGGGAGACTGCTCGGAGACTGAAACCATTTGTGACTAGTTTCCGCTCCCCAATTCACCAGCCGATAAAAACACTTTGAAGCGACTCAGCAGTGCAAAAAATTGGATAACCTTTTTTTCCTCAACGGCTTCAATCATAGACAGACTGCCTGTAATAAACCAAAATCCTGCAAGCGGATACAGCTCAAAAGTTTCTCCAGAGTAAAATGCCAATGTCGAGCTTCCCAGTACAGCATTCTAAAGATTGGATATGATGAGTCAGATGAGGGCTCTGCTTTGAGGATTAAATCAACTCATTGCTTACAGGTGTGGTGTCAAACTACTGAAAAAGAACTAAACATGTTTTCTTTATCCATTGGGAACAACCATGTTCCTGGCCAGAATTCACACATAACTTGGCCATAGCCACGTCACAACAGTCACGAGCCTTCATCTGCACTGCCAAAAAGTCCATCTGTATAACAAATCTGGCATGCAGCTCATATCAGGCAATAAAGGACCACCTTTGAATCCCATTGCGTTCACAGTGAATAATCTATTTATAATTCATAACTGGCTGTCGAAAGCAGACGAGCAGTGCTAAAATTGATCCCTGCAAAAGTAAAAAATGGTATGCCCCATATGACCTTGCCTAATAAATGAGACTGAAACCAATTCACAGTCTTGTGCAAGTGCCTTTGGTCACAAGCAAACAAATCTTGATTGGCACCCACAGAGAAAGACCTACGTTTTGAAGTCTGTTTAACAATATTTTCCTGTGGATATTTTGTCTCAAATTGACACACAAGTACCAACCCATGGACAATCTGTAAAGTAAGTTCAAATCATTTTAGTCAACATTTGTGTCAGACAAGGGACGTTTAGGCTTTTTCTATGTAAATATGCGTGGTTATGCCTGCACAATGGAAGGCATCGGGATCACATATGACCTACCATAGTTCTGTAGTTTGTTGAATACATGCTGGAAAACGTTGGCAATGCTTCCGTGATGCTCAAGAGCAGTGGTGTAAAGTACTTGAGTAAAAATACTTTAAGTAGTTTTTTTGGGTATCTGTACTTTACTTTAATATTTATATGTTTGACTACTTTTACTTCCCTACATTCCTTAAGAAAATATTGTAATTTTTAATCAATACATTTTCCTTGACCCCCAAAAGTACTAGTTACATTTCGAATGCTTAGCAGGACAGGAAAATGGTCCAATTCAGGCACTTATCAACAGAACATCCCTGGTCATCCCTACTGCCTCTGATCTGCCTGACTCACTAAACACACATGCTTCGTTTGTAAATGATGTCAATGTTAGAGTGTCACTCTGGCTATCCGTAAAAAAAATATATATCATTTTTTTTATTTTTTATGTTGCCGTCTGGTTTGCTTAATTTAAGGAATTTTAAATGATTTATAATTTTACTTTTACTAAGTACATTTAAAACCAAATAATTTTAGACTTTTACTCAAGTAGAATTTTACTTGGGGGACTTTTACTTTAGTCATTTTCTATTAAGGGATCTTTACTTTTATTCAAGTATGACAATTGGGTACTTTTTCCACTACTGCTCAAGAGCCAAGTAATACAGCTCCTTCCATTCAAACTTCAGCATGTTTCCCTCATCATCATCTTTGTCTGTCAAATAAGAACAAAACACTGTTGCAATATTCAAGTGACAAAATATTCCACTACCTTCCAAACTTTCATTCAGGACAATATGTGTGGCAGCAGGGGCGTAGGCCTCTGGAGAGTAAAGCCCAGCCAATCGGATTGGTCTTTACTTATCAGTGTTCCAAACAGGACATTAGACTTTTTACCTAAACATGCAAACACCATCAGATATAATTCATAGCAAACAGTGCACTGTTTTAATCAGATTAGATTAAATATAATAGAACAGATTAACCGGAATGTCATTCACTCTCACGGGATGGGTTGCCAAAAATATCTAACTGAAAGCCACATATGTCACTGTCCTTCAATAGCTATATGCACCATGCCACTGCTTATTTCATTTGGTCATTTAGCAAGCAAGATAGCTCATAATCCAATGCATTTTATCACAGTCAACACACCTGTATTTTAGCTTTAAAAAAGCCAAATTCTCTCTTAGCCCATGGCAAAATGTGTAGAATAGCGTGAGATAAGATATAAAACTACACATTTTCCTTTGCCCCATGGCAAAATGTTTAGTGTTGCAGGAAATAAGCTATAAAACTGCAAATTGTTCTCTTTGCCCACGGCAAAATATTATGGGTAACAATGCGTCACAATAGGTAAATTAAGGTTGGGTTTTGATTTGAGGATGTACATTTTGCCCACCAACATGGGTGAGCAGCTGCGATGATTGTTCTCTATCCAATAGCATAAACAGCGAGACAGACTTGCCCAGCAGCCAGATTTTGTTTACATTAGACAACACATCGCACATTTTGTTTACTTGAGAAATACTGCACCAAACACCTTGAAATGTAAAATGTGCAAATAAAACATACTCTGCAAAAACGTCAAATTGATTACAGATTTCTTGTTCTTAAATTCATTCTGGTGATCTTGAGGAAGTGAACTAGGCTTCCACATCTACAGCATGTTATGGGGTACAAAAATGAATCAAACAGGACCACATTGAAGACTAAAATCTTGTTTTTCTAATGAGCAACAGAAAAACACATGTTCAGTGTCTCTATAACACAACGGGTGGCAACTCTTTGGCACCAAACTGACAATAGATATAGAACTTTACAACTTCCTAAAAATAAATGAACTCACCTTGGATATGACCTTCCAAGACATCCTTCTCAATTCCCAATAAGCTCTCTATGTCAGAGCAGGGCAGTCTCATTGAGGGCAGATGAAACATTTCCTCCAGAACCAGCCACTGGGTCCAGTGCTTGTGTGATGGGAACGGAATGTCTGCAAACAGCTTCTCCTGGAGTGACCTGTTACAGTGCAGTCTTGGCTGTGATGGAGCAGTTGGCGGTGACAAACGGGACTCCAAATGACGTCTGTGTAAAGAGGAGAAGCCACAAGTGATGAACGTGAACTTTATTCATTCACAAAAAAAGGATCAGCATATCTCAACAATTACTAAAGTCTAATTCTACTAATATAAAAAAAAAGTTTTACATTACCTGTAAGTATCTTGTCCAGAGTGAGTTGCAGGAACACATTTGAAACAAGGTTTGGCAGGTGCTCCCAACCCTCAAGAGAGACGTGCAATCCAGATGCCATAGGTTGAGAATAAAGACTTTGTCACTCAAGTCTAGTATCCCCGTGTATGAGCTTTCATGTGTCTACTCCCGTTGCCTGCTTTCTTCTTTGACCTCAAACGAGGTCGCGGATTAAAGAGAACACTGTCCCTGCAACTCATTCTCCCATCTCCCGTCGTGCATTTTTGCCACCTGCCATAGTCAGCCATTCTTGAGAGGGATTTAACATTTAAGAACGTACCATTGTTGCAGTCAAAAGGGGAAGTAACCTGGGAATGTCGCACCTGGGTACGGGGAATGCTTGATTGAGTTTGCCCGGCATGCCGTGAGCTACACTACATGACCAAAAAGTATGTGGACACCTGCTCGTTGAACATCTCATTCCAAAATCATGGCCATTAATATGGAGTTGGTCCCCCCTTTACTGCTATAACAGCCTCCTCTCTTCTGGGAAGACTTTCCACTAGATGTTGGAACATTGCTGCAGGGACTTGCTTCCATTCAGCCACAAGAGCATTGGTGAGGTCGGGCACTGATGTTGGGCGATTAAGCCTAGTTCGCAGTCAGCATTCCAATTCATCCCAAAGTGGTTCAATGTGGTTGAGGTCAGGGCTCTGTGCAGGCCAGTCAAGTTCTTCCACTCAAATCTCGACAAACCATTTCTGTATGGACCTTGCTTTGTGCATGGGGCCATTGTCATGCTGAAACAGGAAAGGGCCTTTCCAAAACTGTTGCCACAAAGTTGGAAGCACAGAATCGTCTATAATGTCATTGTATGCTGTAGCTTTAAGATTTCCTATCACTGGAACAAAGGGGTCTAGCCCGTATCATGAAAAACAGCCCCAGATCATTATTCCTCCTCCACCAAACTTCATAATTGACACTATGGTAGCGTTCTCCTGGCATCCGCCAAACCCAGATTCGTCCGTCGGACTACCATGAAGCGTGATTCGTCACTCCACAGAATGAGCTTCAATGGCGGCAAGCTTTACACCACACCAGCTGACGCTTGGAATTGCATATGGTGTGCGGCTACTTAGGCTTGTGTGCGACTGCTCGGCCATGGAAACCCAATTCATTAAGCTCCCAAAGAACAGTTATTGTGCTGACGTTGCTTCCACAGGCAGTTTGAACTCGGTAGTGAGTGTTGCAACCAAGGACAGACGATTTTTAAGCTCTACATGTCTCAGCACTCGGCAGTCCTGTTCTGTGAGCTTGTGTGGCCTACCACTTCGTGGCTGAGCCATTGTTGCCACTAGACGTTTCCACTTCACAATAACAAGACTTACAGTTGACCAGGGAAGCTCTAGCAGGGCAGAAATTTTACGAACTGATGTGTTGGAAAGGTGACATCCTATGACAGTGCCACGTTGAAAGTCACTGAGCTCATCAGTAAGGCCATTCTCCTGGAAATGTTTGTCTATGGAGATTGCATGGCGGTGTGCTCGATTTAATACATATCTGTAAGCAATGGATGAGGCTGAAATAGCCGAATCCACTAATTTGAAGGGGTGTCAACATACTTTTGTATATACACTACCTTTCAAAAGTTTAGTCACTTTGAAATGTCCTTGTTTTTGAAAGAAAAGCACTTTTTTGTCCATTAAAATAAGATAAAATGTATCAGAAATACAGTGTAGACACTGTTAATATTGTAAATGACTATTGTAGCTGGATGCTCCAGATACTCAACCAGTCTAAAGGCCAGTTTTATTGCTTCTTTAATCAAAACAACAGTTTTCAGCTGTGCTAACATAATTGCAAAAAGGTTTTCTAATGATCAATTAGCCTTTTAAAATGATAAACTTGGATGAGCTAACACAACATGCCATTGGAACACAGGAGTGATGGTTGCTGATAATGGGCCTCTGTACACCTATGTAGATATTCCATAGAAAATCACCCATTTCCAGCTACAATAGTCATTTACAAGATTAATGTCTGCGCTGTATTTCTGATCAACTTGTTATTTTAATGGACGAAAAAAATGCTTTTCTTTCAAAAACAAGGACATTTCTAAGTGACCCCAAACATTTGAACGGTAGTATAGTATAGTGTACCAAAAGATGAATAGGCTATTCCAAAAATGCTAACTGAACCGGGCAGATCGAAATCAACAGCAGCGGTTCAGGGTTGTACCATTTAGCGACATTAGTTAAAACAATTTTCAACCAATTGCGTGGTGATCATCATCATTAGGAGGAAGTTTGTATAAATCACACAGTTCTCTCAATCTCTGTTTGACAAAGTATTTTATTTGAAAACAATTTACAGTTAATAGACATTACCACAGCCAATCCACCTAGAACATGCAAATATCAAAATGGTAAATGACTGCAGATTTCTCTCTGTTTACATCATATGCCACTGCTATATGAGGACTTAAGTTTCAGTTGAAGGTTTAGGCCTACCCATTGGGTACAATATGTCATCAGTATGTTACTATTTTAATTCATCTAGGTGATTTAAGCAAAGTACAGCCTAAGTACCCACACATCTAAAGAATATTGATAGCACGTTTCGGCCGTACACAAGACAGCAACCTTTCCTTTAAACTTTTGGAAATGTTAAGGTTGTGACTTGTATTCGAAGTGCAATGCGGTATGCAAAGTAAGAGATCCATGTATTCCCTCTGATGTTCCATATAAATTGATTTTGGCAATACATCCTGATGCATACTGTATGTACAGACCCACTTTATCATATCAAGTTTAGGAAAAACCCTATGATGTAAGATATTGCAATCTGGTCCATATGACCAAATTACATTCGCTGAGTCTGGCAAGAAATGAAAGTTACACATGTTCCAGAATATGATGAAAGCGAACGAGTAACTGTTTCAACATCACCTGCTCTTTCAGTGTTGTAGGTGGGGACCTGCACTCAGTAATGAACTGTGGATGTGGTTATCTGTGATAGCTACCCAGTGATAGCATGTGAATCTGCACAACCACTCTCACCAATCTTCAGTTGTAAAGTAGTGTTCCTGTGTGTTTACTTGCCACAAATCTTCACCATGTTTTGAGTGGTGTGATAGTTCCGTTTCTCTGCGTTTCAGACCAAGATACTTTTATTTTAAGCAACACTTCTGACAGCAAGGGCTCCAATGCACCAACATCAAATAGAATACAAAAACAGAGGATAATATTACTTTGAAAGAAATATGTTCCAAATCGTTCCATTAATGTGCTTTGGATAAAATCCAGCAGGGAATAAAAAGCAAACACAAAATACAATCCAACAGCTGGACAATCAGTAAAACAGAACATCACAATTCTGGAATGACATGTGCATTGTGATCATCACATTATTTTCTCTATCAACTCGAGTTCGGTGTACGTATGAACAATGAAACAAATGTACAATAATCACTTCGCTTCATTAGGAATCCTGATATATTTGTCTTTATGCCCACTGGCCTCGGGAGATAATGTCTCCAACATGGAAAGTTGGATATATGTGTGGTTTAGTAAGTAGTTGTAAGGGCAGACTAAATGTAATGCAGAGAAGCAATCCACAGTGCTCTAAATAGAGTTTATTCATTTAAATTGAGGGGCCACAGTATCCAATGTCTTCAGACAATTCTGGGCTTTACAAGGAAGGGGCCATTTATAAATGTGCAGCTCACACACACAGCAGTAATACATTGTAAGGCACTGACTTGTGGTAAGTCTGTGTATTACTTTATCTTATCTCTGAGGGAACAATACAACACTGGAATAAAGGCAATGGGAGAGCTAGACCCACAGCTCAAATTCAAATCTTTAAAATCCAATAAAGTTCTGTGCTGATGTAAAAAAAAAAAGAAGAAACAAGTCACCATTTACACAAGCCTTTAACACAAAACCTTTTTAAACATGTCCAATGCACAGTAAGAGGGAATGTGATGGGGGAACAGTATATTTCTATACATGAAACAAATCCTCAATATGAAATAGTCACTGCTATCTATTCACAGTTTGTGATCACAGTGTACTTTTGCTAGTTTGCTACATGATTATATCTTTATCATTCAGTGATCATTATCATTCTCTCTGTACAGAATCTGGGAGGCGGTGCAGTGGATGATTAGGCTCCAGCCCCTTAGGCCACCCTGATGCGAGGCTCCTCCTCTATCTCCTGCCTCAGGCTGGTATAGGTCACCGAGGGTTCCAGGGGCCCCAGAGTGGGCGTGTCCGTAATGGGGTGGCCGGCGTTGCGGAACTGCTTGTAGATGCGCGGGTCCTGGGCCACGTAGGTAGAGGAAGAGGTGTAGACGACCAGACCCAGCACAATGATGATGAAGGACAGGAGGTAGAGCCCTGAAAACTGGAGCAGACACATTCACTCAGTCAACTGAGAAATTGCTTATATTGGTTCTATTTCAGAAGTGTGTACTAATACACATGTCTAAATTGGAGAAAACATTTTTTTTTGCATATCCAACTCCTCCTGAGAGTGGGGTCTTGGCTAGGGTCGGCCATTATTAATCTTGAGCAATTAGGGTTAAGTGCCTTGCTCAAGGGCACATTGTGTAGGCTCTGGGATTCAAACTAGAGACATTTCAGTTACTGACCCAACGCTCTAACCGCTAGACTACCTGCTGCCTCCAACAAACAAACCTAAATTATCTCTGTCTGATAAGATGAACACATTGAGGGCATTGTAATAGCAGTGTTCTGAGTTTCCAACAGGCTGCCTTGAGGGCTGCTCATGATCTACTGACAGATCTCATGGTACAAAAGCAAAAGGACATATTCCCCCCACATGTATACTGAACAAAAATATAAACGCAACATGTAAAGTGTTGGTCCCATGTTTCATGAGCTGAAATAAAAGATCCCAGAAATGTTCCATACGCACAAAAAGCTTATTTCTCTCAAATTGTGTGCACAAATTTGTTTATTTCCCTGATAATCTATCCACCTGACAGGTGTGGCATATCAAGAAGCTGATTAAACAGCATGATCATTACACAGGTGCACCTTGTGCTGGGGACAATAAAAGGTGCAGTTTTGTCACACAACACAATACCACAGATGTCTCATGTTTTGAGGGAGCGTATAATTGGCATGTTGACTGCAGGAATGTCCACCAGAGCTGTTGCCAGAGAATGTAATGTTAATTTCTCTACCATAAGCCCCCTCCAACGTCGTTTTAGAGAATTTGGCAGTACGTCAAACCGGCCTCACAACCGCAGACCTCGTGTATGGTGTTGTGTGGGTGAGCGGGTTGCTGATGTCAACGTTGTGAACAGAGTGCTCCATAGTGGCGGTGGGGTTATGGTATTGGCAGGCATAAGCTACGGACAACAAACACAATGGCATTTTATCGAGGCCAATTTGAATGCACGGAGATGATGAGATCTTGAGGCCCATTTTCGTAAAAGGCATCTGCTGTCATCACTTCATGTTTCAGCATGATCATACACAGCCCCATGTCGCAAGGATCTGTACACAATTTCTGGAAGCTGAAAATGTCCCAGTTCTTCCATGGCCTGCATACCCACCAGACATGTCACCCATTGAGCATGTTAGGGATACTCTGGATAGACATGTACGACAGTGTTCCAGTTCCCGCCAATATCCAGCAATTTCACACACTAATTGAAGAGTGGGACAAAATTCCACAGCCCACAATCAACAGCCTGATCAACTCTATACAAAGGAGATGAGTCACACTGCATGAGGCAAATGGTGGTCACACCAGATACTGACTGGTTTTCTGACCCACGCCCCTCCTTTTTGTTAAGGTATCTGTGACTAACAGATCTGTATTCCTAATGAATTTATTTCAATTGACTGATTTCCTTATGACCTGTAACTCAGTCAAATCTTTGGAATTGTTGCTTGTTGCGTTTATATATTTGGTAAGTATAATTGGAGCACTGAGTGATACAGTGATAACTACACTAATGTCTAGAAACTCAACTTAAGAATGAGGAAAATAATGAAAAGCATTTGGCAGAGGATGAGGTAATGAGCATTTGAAAGCAGAAAGCCTACTGTCTATTTCTATTCCTGGTGAACATCTATTAAGAGTCACGTCCTAGAACCAGCGGTAACCTGCCATGTGACAATCAAAAAAATATCACCTCATTGAAAGACAGGGTTGTAACACCATTCTGCGATTGAGTTGACTTGAACGAGGTCAAAACAACCATATTTCAAACAGCCATGTTTTCTACATTTGAGAGATACACGGCAAAAACGTATTCCCAGACCAGATTGTGGGGGGAAAACAAACATGCAGAACGTTTCTTCTGTACTACGTCACATGACTTAGACATTCTGGGATAATACCTGTTTTGATACATACAAAACCAACCAAGAGGCTGCCGACATGGCTTCACAGACATGGCTTCACAGACATGGCTTCACAGACATACATGGCTACTGACCCTAATTAGAGGTTGTGAGAGGCAGAAAGTGACACTGGAGTTACAAACCAGTCCGTTGTGTTTACACCGCAGTGCACAGGGAATACTAAAACAGGCCAAATGCACACAGTGCATCTAAAAATGTAAAGGCCGGAAGCTCCAATGAGAATGTTACTTTACACAGTCTGCGTGTCAATGGAGCTTTATGCAATGTATACATCATGCATATTACAACACACATACACTGAGCACACCCAGCATTAGGAACACATTCCTTATATTGAGTTGCCCCCCAAACAAGTGACATCAATAAGGGATCATAGCTTTCACCTGGTCTCAGTCACGGCAATAGCAGGTGTTCTTAATGTGTCAACATTTTTATTTATTTATTTATTTTACCTTTATTTACCAGGCAAGTCAGTTAAGAACAAATTCTTATTTTCAATGATGGCCTGGGAACAGTGGGTTAACTGCCTGTTCAGGGGCAGAACGACAGATTTGTACCTCGTCAGCTCAGGGGTTTGAACTCGCAACCTTCCGGTTACTAGGCTACCCTGCCACCCCGGAGAGTCATGACACATACAAGTGATCTCCAAAAGTATTGGGGCAGTGACCATTTGTGTTGTTGTTTTGGCTCTATACTCCAGTACTTTGGATTTGAAATGACGAGGTTAGAGTGCAGATTGTCAGCTTTAATTTGAGGGTGTCAAGTTTGTGACTCAAAACATTTGTTGGAATCATTTGCTGATTCTTATGGTTGTGTTACAGCTTATGTTGTGCCCAATATAAATGAATGGTAAATAATGTATTGTGTCATTTTGGAGGCACATTTATTGTAAATAACAATAGAATATGTTTCTAAACACTTCTACATTAATGTGGATGCTACCATGATTACAGATAATCCTGAATGAATTGTGAATAATGATGAGTGAAAAAGTTAGAGACACACGCATATAATAACCCCAAACATGCTAACCTCTCACCATTACAATAACAGGGGGGGTTAGCATTTTTGGAGGGTATGATATTTGTGTGTCATTACTCACGATTCATTTAGGATTATCCATAACATATTCTGTTCTTCTTTACAATAAAAGTGGCTCCATAATGACACAATACATTATTTACCATTCATTTCTATTGGGCACAAATAATCTGAAACACAACCAAAACAAACAGCAAATGCATCCAACAAGTTTGTAGAGTCACAAGCTTGATGTAATCATTGTGTGCTAGGAATATGGGACCAAATACTCAATTTGTATTACTTTAATACATAAGTGTATTTGTCCCAATACTTCTGGTCCTCTATAATGGGGGGACTATGTATGTAACTGCTCTCTGTAGGTCATAGTCTATAGTATAGTGTTCCAACAAGGGTTTGATAGAGTCTAATAAGACCACTGACTGTTTGATCTGAGTGATATATGGAAGCGGGCTGTTGATGTGATCAACTAACAACTCTACTGAAAGTAAATGGGAAATGTTCAGTAATACTGTGACATTGGGTGTTTCTGGTCTAGTCGTCTCCTTGATTACATGCCACTTACTCTGTGGACTGATAGGTCTATAGCAATGGTTCCCAAATCGGGAGCCTCGCCTGTACAGCAGTACTGCTGGCTCTCTTTTCTCCCTGGTAGGTAATGGATTGATTAGGGCTAATGTCGCTGATTGACCAGAACCTCCACTGATCTGTTGTCCCAGGTCGGACTCCGAATCAGTCTCTGATTAGAGATAACCTAGAGTTACAGCTAAGACTGCTGCAGTGCAATAATGAACATTAGCAGGAGGCAACATTATAAATCTAATGCGTCCCCACTGTAAACATTCTTTGAAAATCATAAGAGGAACCTGCTAACATCAAAATGTAAGACACTAGTTTACAATGCAATGCCTCTGGGATAATTTATGAGTGTGTTTTGATGCAATTTTGGCTCAGTTTTATGTTCGGCTCCAGGGGGTGAATATGGGGCCTTCTTAAACATGCTAAGAGGCTGGGCGTCATGGGAGTAGCAGAAATAACATCAAGTCCCTCTGGTCATAAAAGCCTTGTTATCACTATCAGTCTTCTGATCTCAAAACAAACACAGATATTATATATTATTAAACGTCTGTTTAAGATTTACATTCAGACCGCTCAATAGATACAGAGCAGAGATACGGTAGATTCCTTTCCTCTCAGGGCAGCCCCTCAGGATGCCGAAGCACCAAGTCAGTCTCCAGAGTCTGGGCATTCATAATGCCCATGTTGGTCCCCCTCACTGGCCAGCCTGCAGTGGGCAGCAGCCCCTTCCCTGGGTGAACACGATTACCACACCACACAGTGCATTTGAAATGTATTCAGACCCCTTGACTTTTTCCACACTTTACAGCCTTATTCTAAAATTGATTACATTTTCTTCCCATCAATCAACACAACAATACCCCATAATGACAAAGTGAAAACAGGTTTAAAAATGTTTGCGAATGTATTAAAAATAAAACGCAGAGGCCTCCCGGGTGGCGCAGTGGTCTAGGGCACTGCATCGCAGTGCTAGCTGTGCCACCAGAGACTCTGGGTTCGCCCAGGCTCTGTCGCAGCCGGCCACGACCGAGAGGTCCGTGGGGCGACGCACAATTGGCCTAGTGTCGTCAAGGTTAGGAAGGGTTTGGCCGGTAGGGATATCCTTGTCTCATTGCGCACTAGCGACTTCTGTGGCGGGCCGGGCACATTGCACGCTAACCAGGTCGCCAGGTGCACAGTGTTTCCTCCGACGCATTGGTGCGGCTGGCTTCCGGTTTGGATGCGCACTGTGTTAAGAAGCAGTGCAGCTCGGTTGGGTTGCGTTTCGGAGGACGCATGGCTTTCGCCCTTCGTCTCTCATGAGCCCGTACGGGAGTTGTAGCGATTAGACAAGATTGTAACTACTGACAATTGGATACCACGAAATTGGGGAGATTTTTTTTTAAAGAGAAAAAAAAGCAGAAATACCTTTACATAAGTACTCAGACCCTTTGCTATGAGACTCGAAACTGAGCTCAACTGCATCCTGTTGCAATTGATCATCATGAGATGTTTCTACAACTTCATTGGAGTTCACCTGTGGTAAATTCAATTGACTGGACATTATTTGGAAAGGCACACACATGTCTATATAAGGTCCCAAAGTTGACAGTGCGTGCAAGAGCAAAAAGCAAGCCATGAGCTCGAAGGAATTGTCCGTGGAGCTCCGAGACAGGAATGTGTCAAGGCACAGATCTGGGGAAGGGTACCAAAACATTTATGCAGCATTGAAGGTCCCCAAGAACACAGTGGTATGCATCATTCTTAAATGGAAGAAGTTTGGAATCACCAAGACTCTTCCGAGAGCTGGCCACCCGGCCAAACTGAGCAATCGGGGGAGAAGGACCTTGGTCAGGGAGTTGACCAAGAACTCGATGGTCACTCTGACAGAGCTCCAGAGTTCCTCTGTGGAGATGGGAGAACATTCCAGAAGGAAAACCATTTCTGCGGAAGGACAACCACCAATCAAGCCTTTATGGTAGTGTGGCCAGACGGAAGCCACTCCTCAGTAAAAGGCACATAACAGCCCGCTTGGAGTTTGC
The DNA here is from genome assembly GCF_036934945.1 of Oncorhynchus masou masou. Lineage (NCBI taxonomy): Eukaryota > Metazoa > Chordata > Actinopteri > Salmoniformes > Salmonidae > Oncorhynchus > Oncorhynchus masou. The sequence goes on from NC_088227.1 coordinate 17,426,316, forward strand.
CAAAAGGCGCCTAAAGGACTACTCTCAGACCATGAGAAACACGATTCTCTTGTCTGATGAAGCCAAGATTGAACTCTTTGGAAACCTGGCACCATCCCTACGGTGAAGCATGGTGGTGGCAGCATCATGCTGAGGGGATGTTTTTCAGCGGCAGGGACTGGGAGACTAGTCAGGATCGAGGGAAAGATGAACGGAGCAAAGTACAGAGAGATCCTTCATGAAAACCTGGTTCACCTTCCAGCAGGACAACGACTCAAAGCACACAGCCAAGACAATGTAGGAGTGGCTTCGGGGACAAGTCTCTGAATGTCCTTGAGTAGCCCAGCCAGAGCCCGGACTTGAACCCGATCGGACATCTCTGGAGAGTCCTGAAAATAGATGTGCAGCGACGTTCCCCATCAAACCTAACAGATCTTGAGAGGATCTGCAGAGAAGAATGGGAGAAACTCCCCAAATACAAGTGTGCCAAGCTTGTCGCGTCATACCCAAGAAGACTCAAGGCTGTAATCGCTGAGAAAGGTGCTTCAACAAAGAGAGAAGCATAGAGTGTGAAAGAGAAAGAGAGAAGCATAGAGTGTGAAAGAGAAAGAGAGAAGCATAGAGTGGAAGAGAGAAGCACACACACCACCATCACCATTATTTGTTCTAAGCTTTTGAGAAATATGGATTAATTAGTAAAGTCCAGGATTTTATTTAGCCCCTCGATTGCCTTTGGCCTGAGATTGTGTCTTGATGTGCCTTATGCTGCAGCAATATGGAGCAATCCTCTAGAAACCAAACAAACTAGACAAGATAAACAACCAAGGAACGAAACAGATGAATAACATACAATGAATAGAATATTGTCTCGGAACAATAACAGCCAAACACAGAATAGAGTAGATATAAAAACATTTTGGCCATACATTTACAGAAACAACACCAAATACATGACGTCACTGTCACAGAAGCAGGCAGAGGGAGTCATCACAAATAACGACATAATTAATCCTTCCCATTTTGTGCCATTGAAATATGATTCATTACCCTGACAACCAGGAATTATCTCTCTATGGAGGCACGCACACACACACACACACACCTTTTGCTGCGCAGCAATACTTCATCTGCAGGGTTTCAATTTAGCATTTGCTAAAGTAAACACTCCTGAGAACAATATCAATGTAGACCACGTGAAACAAATCATGCAAATGACTCTGTCAAGACTAGGGCTATGGCAGTGAAGAAATTTCGTCAGCCGGTGATTGTCAAGCAAATAACTGTCGGTCTCACGGTAATTGATCGATCATTAATTAACATAAACATATTTAGCATCTCCTGGCTTCCACACAATACATCCATGTAATATAGCCTATACTTTCACAATAAATCCATGATTTATTTTAGGCAGGTCTAAAGAAGCATGATATGAAGAAAATGTCGTCTATTTCAGAAGAACAGAATAGCATACTGAGTTGTCCATATGTTAGGTCCTGATGTGGCTATGCCAAATGGCTGTGGGCTACACTAGTTCCTTTAGCAGACAATATTTGTTAATAATTCCGGATAATTAATTTATATTATTTTATAGTATGAGGAATACAACTTGAACAAAGCTGAATAAAAATATAAATAAAGTATCCAAACGATTTGAGGGAGAGCGCACATGCGGATTATCTGTATTGAGCGGTTATCAAAGAAATAGGTACTTCTATATGCTTAATTTAGAGTTATGTAAATTCAGTTGTTCTACAAACGTTGGGGTACATGTTTTGACTTTTAATACATTGTTAGGCCGCATGATGAGAATCTAATGATGATTTGGAAAAAGTCGCTTGAAAGGCATGAGCTCTGCTTGTTGCTTTTTTGCGCAGGCTGCGTGCACACTCCAATAGTCTCTCATTCACAATTTGACAAGCACTTGATAATGCATCGAATTTCACGCCGGCATTCCCTTTGTGGCCTTACTGCACCCCCCCAAAAAAAGCATTTTGCGGCCCGGAGTGCTGAGTTGTGCCCTTCTCCCTGAGCGTGCTGCGCTATCGGAAGCCCTCTCACTCACATGGCTCTCCGTCAGGTGATCAGGTCTTTCTCATGCTACAAATGAAGACAGACACATCCGGGACGCAACTGCGCGCGTCCTTATCCAATTCCGTGGTGCATATTGGAAGAACTGTCCACATTTACTTTTCGTCAGCCAACAAGATGAGTAGGCTTAACGAACAGCAAAAGCACTAGCCTATGTCAATCTACTATCCCCATAGTACAAAAGTTAACCTATTCTATTCTGGGCGATAAATAAATATTACTAACATAGTCTGGGACAGTTGTTGGATGCAATAGATCACAAATTAATACAACCACTAGCATCAAAACACCTTCATATGCAATGTGGCTGACACAACGGGTCGGAACATTTACCTTAAAATGTTGATAAACTATTAGGCTATTTCTTCACATTATACGTGCAGCAATGCACACATTGTAGAAGGCTATACGCGCGAATGTGCCATTAGCGGAAAACACCATTATCAAAAGTGACCGCAAATGCAATTGTGCATGTTATGCTTTTATTATAAAAGGTGCATTTTTATGGTGAAAATGTTCTTACCCAAACGTGAAACTCACGACCTGCTTATGTATGCCAGTTAGGCGCGACACCCCTTCATTAATGTGCTTCATTTTGGCCACTTTAGTTGTGATATTAACCTTATTAAAACATATAGGCCTATGGGCTAGGCTACATGAGGTGTGCGACTATGATTCTAAAAATTGACAAAAATAAGGCTTTGTTTCTTATGCTGGGCATCATTTAGAAGTGATAACATAATTGACAAGTGATAGGCTAAAATTGTCACTAGGTTTGCACATTTTGGGGAATATTCAGAGATGGAAACTTTCCGTGGATATTAACGGGAATATATGGGAATTAGCGGGAATACGCAAATTAATATTAATACCTTTAAATGTAGACGTTTTTTGCATTGGAAATATTTACCATATCATATGGATACAGAAACATAAACCGTTTACCTTTTTATACGTATACATAATTGCAAATTATTAAATCCTTCCAATATAAATTTTAAAAAACTATTTAGTACCGAATTGAACTTTAATTAAATGAGTTGACTCTTCTCATGGGATGATTTCACAGAACAACAAAACGGAATATTGAATGATCTCCAATGATCCATCGCATCTCCCAAAAACCTTTTCAACATACATCTGTAAAATGATAGTCTAGAAACTAAAGCTTTGATTGACTTCCTCTCAGGCTTCCATGTCTTCTCCCTGGGCCTCCTCAATGTCCACCTCTTAAACATCAGACTCTGAGGCCTCATCTTCACTGTCACTTTCCAACCTTGTTGAGGATGGGTCGTTGTAAAGCTCAAAAAGCCTACAATTTGCCCAGATTGCCACCAATTTTTCAACTCTTGTTTTGGTCAGCCTGTTGTGTGTTTTGGTGTGTATGTTCCCAAACAAGGACCAATTGCACTCTGAGGCGGCTGATGTTGGTGGGATTTGGAGGATGATGGAGGCAACAGGGGAAAGAGCCTCAGATCCACAAAGTCCCTTGCACCAGGTGGCGGATAAGATATGTTGGCACAACTGACATTTTGCATCTCAATCCCAAAGCCCTTGCTTGGAAGTGTACTTTGCCAGACTGCCAAGAACCTTGCCCTCATCCAGGCCAAGGTGGCGAGACACGGTAGTGATGACACCATAGGCCTTGTTGATCTCTGCACCAGACAGGATGCGCTAGCCAGCATACTTGAGGTCCAACATGTACGCTGCGGCGTGTATGGGCTTCAGGCAGAAGTCTTCACTCTTTTTGATGCATTTCAGAACTGCAGTTTCATCTGCTTGGAGCAACGCAGTACAGATTTCTTCTCTTAAATCTGCAAGCAGAGTCTGAACATCAGACAGGATGGCATTGTCTCCCTCAATCTGTGCAATGGCTACTGCTATAGGTTTCAGGAGTTGCAGGCTGCTTACCACTCTCTCCCAAAATACATCATCCAGGAGGATCCTCTTGATGGGGCTGTCCATATCGGCAGACTGTGATATGCCATTTCTTGGAGAGACTCCTTCCCCTCCAGGAGATTGTCAAACATGATGACAACACCAAAATAATATTTTTCTCACTTTGCTTGGTGAAGTAGATTGCTGCTATAACTTGATGACCCTTCACATACCTAACCATTTCCTTGGCTCTCTTTGAGAGTGTATCCATTGTTTTCAGTGCCATGATGTCCTTGAGGAGCAGATTCAATGCATGAGAAGCACAGCCAATGGGTGTGATGTGAGGGTAGGACTCCTCCACTTTAGACAAAGCAGTCTTCGTGTTCGCAGCATTGTCTGCCATCAGTACAAACATCTTCTTTGGTCCAAGGTCACTGATGACTGCCTTCAGCTCATCTGCAATGTCTGTTGTTCCTTGTGTCTGTGCTGTTGTAGAATACTGGTTGAGGGGTGGAGATGATGTAGTTAATTATTCCTTTCCCACGAACATTCAACCACCCATCAGAGATGATTGCAATACAGTTTGATTTTTCTATGATTTGCTTGACCTTCACTTGAGCTCTGTTGAACTCTGCATCCAGCAAATGAGTAGATAAAGCATGTCTGGTTGGAGGGGTGTATGTTGGGTGAAGAACATTCAGAAATGTCTTCCAATACACATTGCTTGTGAGCATAAGAGGTGAATCAGTTGCATGCACAGCTCAAGCAAGACATTCATCAGAATTTCTCTGACTACGTTCCTCCATTGAGTCCATATAACTTCTGATTCCAGGAGCTGTTGCTATCAATAAGGTGTCTGATTCATAATTTTCACCTTGAATAGAAGTAGAGGGACCCTTGTCAGAGGATGCTTGTTGTGAGCGCGGAGGGAACTTTATGCACTTAAATAGCGAATGGAGGATGCTTTTCCTGTGGTTTATTTTCATGCGAGCCAGGTAGGCTATACTCCTGTTGCAAAGAGAAGCAATGTGCTTAATATTAGGAAAGTTGAGAAATAAATATAGTAGGCCTAGCCTATAGAAAGCTGATGGGATCCTCATTTTTTTATTAGCGGCCATCACTTTGTTTTCTCTAGCAGTTGCATAGCCTGTAGAAATGTTGTGCATGCTCATGGGCTCTCTTGAAGTGTTTGATTAGATTTTCGAACACATTTGCATTGATATCAGAGTAATTAGAGGGACAATAGAGTGCTTGAGTACCAGGCAGTTAGCAAGTTTGGTAGGCTACTAATGACCATCAGCAGCATCAGAGCATAGAGAAGCCTAATTACTGTGACTAAACGGTCATGTGGAATTTGACTGCCTTTGTGACTCTTGACCACCGGTGCGGCGGTAATACGGTCACCGCAACAGCCCCAGTCAAGGCTTTTATTAACACGTGGAGTAACAGGCACAGAGACAGTGCTTTTGCAGGGAGGGAGAATATATGAGAGGAGAAAGCCATAACTGGAAGCTGAGAGGAATACATTCTACATCTCCACATACTCTAGTTGACATGAACCTGCTGGAGACATGGCTACAGCCCTGCATACCGTGATAGAAACTCAGAAGCGAGAGGAAAAGGAAAAAGACTTTCATCACCACTGTTCGTCATCCAATGTAGTAAAATCTTCGGGGAGAATTCAAATATGGCCGTTTTCATTTAAGCAGATGGTGTGTTATTGTTGGTTGCCCTTTGCCTGTACCTTTCCCTTGTTGCTCTGTTCTGGGATTATGATTTGTGATTTGCACGAGAGTTTAGAGATTAGAGTCCCATCAGGCCATGGTCTCCTCCTACCGTGGTCGCAGCAGTTAGAGATAGCATCACATGACACCAGCCACAGCTCATTTGAATGCATCCCAGCGTCGCTATACTGTGAGGACATGAGACATTTAGAGAATATGAATCAAATATGACTGTCTGAGGATAGAGGTAGAGGATCTTGGTTTTCTGCTCCTGCTGCTCCCAGCACAGTTAAAACCAAACCATTAGCACTGCAATCTTCATGATTGACGATTTCCACCCAAGGACAAACATGTATTTTTGAAAAGTAATTCCGGACACCACTATCATTTCAACATTGGACAGCATGCTCTCCTGAGAATTGTATTGTCCCATAAAGCACACATTGTGAACCGCTGACACAAGCATTCCATCACGCCGATGCGTTCATTCCTCACGCTAGTCTGGTTAGAGGCAAAGATTACAGCTGTGGTCAAAGTGGTCTGGTCAGGGGGCTGAGACAGAGTCCGAAGCCAAATCAATAAACGCTGCCTCAACAACTTCCATGTTCCCTCATCTTTCCCTGCAGTCGATTTACAGCACAACACTAATAAACCAACCGTTACATACAGTATTGTTGTTGCTAATATATGGAGAGAATGATAGGGCATATTCATTCAAATTTGCTCAGCTAAATGCTGCAAATGTTTTAGCCAAAATGCCAGTGTCTATCTATCACAGCCAAGGCATTGTGTCAGATCTTAATGCAGAATATTCCATCAATACTGAAACTAATTTAGAGACCTTTACATTCTCCACTACCCTCCTGATGCTCTACAGTATAATGCTATTAATATGAATTCACCCTCCACTGTCAATAATAGCCCACAAGTCCCTGCATCTCCCCTTAGGAGTTCAAAAGCAATTAGTTCTGGCGAGGAACATGGATGCTTGTGTTGTTCCTAAGCAATTTGATTTGAACAAGATGTAATGTTTACTTTACGTTGACTGTAGGTGCAATAAGGGCATCAGACGACTAACAAAATGAGAAAATAAAGAAATGAGAAACTGCTATGATTCATCTTTGAATGATTCAATCAGACACAGTAGCATGGTCCTATAGTAGAAACTCCAAAGGACAGATATTTCTCAGGTGTTGAATGGAATGCTTTCTTGACTGGCAATTTGAATGACTTTGGTACCTTAAGATATGTATTATTTCAGTGCGTAAAAGACAGACATATTATCCAAAGTACAACTCAATCACTTTCTGGTTCTTTGGGGATTGCTCCTCTCTGAGTCTGGTCGGTAATAGCTCTTGCCTTCAAAGCAGCACAGACGCTGTAGAAATGCATCCAGAGGCCATGACAATATTGAGTTCACTTCTCTCTTACTTCCCACACTGACTGCCTGCAATGGCTTCCAATGGATTACAGGTGCAGAATAAGTCATTCATATTCCACACAGTGGGTAGGGGAGCATGCATATAGAGAGGAATCAGCAGAGGACTGATTGGGGTGGTGGTCTGCAGTAGACGTGGCTATTTGTCAATGCAAGACCACCTTGAGGAAGCTTACAGGGAGAGAGAGAGAGAGAGAGAGAAACAAAAGAGGGAGAGATTTTGTAAAAAAAATATTGTTTATCTGTTCTCTTGCTCTGCATGTATCCACAAAGGTAAAGAACAAGTGGCCTGTGTACTGCGTATACTTATCCCCTCTCCATTGCACTGGCTGCTGTTGACCCAACATAACAAATGAGACAAGGTAGAGAAGGTCTAATATTATTAGGAAATGTTAATTTCATGGACAGACCGCAATGGATACTTCCCAAATTCTACTACCGCTCGTAGCATTTGGTAATAATCTCTCTAGCCTTTCTGAGCACGGGACAATGAAGCTGTTCTCCCCCAAAACAAGGAGAAGAATATAATGAATTATTCTCATGGTCGGTAATACCCCAGAGAATCTGGCATGTGGGCGAGCTAATACAAATGAACTGACAACAAAATAGACTAGAGGTTTATGCTCCAGTTGTACAATTAAAATGAATGGAGTGAATGATTTAGTGATGTATACCACAGAACGTTCCATTGAACGCTCTGATGTTATCCTCTTGGATTTGTGACCTACACTAGACCGTACAACAATACTGGAAAATACCAGTTTATTACAATTTCCCAATAAATTGCTAAAACAAAAAAAAAGCCTCTCTGCCCTGTGATTTTATTGTGCCTGTATTACAATACTGCAAGGTCCACTCACTCTTGTCTTACCACCTCCAGACTGCTGATGCAAGGATCAGTTCTTAGCAGAAGCTACCCTGCTCGTACTCAAAAGATCAACAGACAGCATCTCTGGACTGTGATTGGGGCAAAGTGATTGTGGTGAGGAAACGATGCCCCTTAGTGACAGCTCCGGGGCCTGATTACAACAGTCAGAGAGATGGAAGGAACAGCCTTGAGCTGATGGGAGTGTGGTAGCTACTAGCTAGACCCTTCGCTCCACTTCACGCTCACCAATCACAGGGCAGGTTGGAGACAGTGACACAGACCCCAGGACTTAATGGCATTTCTGGGCTGAAGGAGGCTGTCGCACACTTTGTACTGTGTTTATTAAGGGGTCTGCCAACCCAAGAAGCACAGTTAAAATAAAACAAGTGGTGGGACTTCATTGATAAAGAGAAAGCACTCTATTCAGAGTGGTATCTAACTCACTTCCAGGTTACATGCTGTACTTACATGTACAGTACCAGTCAAAAGTTTGGACACACCTACTCATTCAAGGGTTTATTTTTGACTATGTTCTAATATTTTTACTATTCTCTGGCAGGGAGAAACATTGTATATTGTATGAACTCTCTGTGAAGACCTGACAAATATTGTACAGACATTCAAACTTTTTCTGACCCAACAACCTAAAACATTCTTGCAAAGCTTTGTTTCTCAAGGCAAGTAAAGGTTCTATCACAAAGGTATATAACCATAAACAATAAACATGTGCAGTACCAGTCAAAGGTTTGGACACACCTACTCATTCAAAGGTTTGGACACACCTACTCATTCAAAGGTTTGGACACACCTACTTCATTCAAAGGTTTTCCTTTTTTCCACTGTTTTCTACATTGTATAATAACAGTGAAAACATCAAAACCATGAAATAACACACGAAATCATGTAGTAACCAAAAAAGTGCTAAACAAATCAAAATATATTTTAGATTTTGGATTCTTTAAAGTAGCCACCCTTTGCCTTGATGACAGCTTTGCACACTCTTGGCATTCTCTCAACCAGCTTCATCTGGAATGCTTTTCTAACAGTTTTGAAGGCATTCCCACATATACTGACACTTGTTTTCACTGTTATTCTACAATGTAGAAAATAGTAAAAAATAAAGAAAAACCCTGGAATGAGTAGGTGTGTCCAAACTTTTGACTCGTACTGTATATACGTACAGTATTATATACAGTAAAGCGCAGTCTGCCAGACATTGTTGACTGCCATCTGCCAGACATTTTTGATGCTTTAATTGGCCATGATTGACTTTGAAAAAGCTGCATTTTAAAGGTAACATAAAGAGAGGGATAACTAAGAAATACAAGTAAAATATTAGCCATATCCCTAGCCACTTTTAGAGTTAACACAGCAAAGGTTTGCTGTGGTGGAAGAGAGAGTGCAGAGACATGTTTACACGGCATAAAGCCACCCATTTTAATCTCGCTTTCTTTCTCTCTCACTTTTGCAGTGGGCGGTAATCTGCACAACATGAGTCAGAGCTGGGAAAGCGATTAGAGGGCTTTATTTATTGTAAGGCGTGACTAATGGGCAGTGTTTGGTGGTCTAGCTGCTTTAACAGTAATGATGGCCATCAGCCCACCCGGGCCGGACAGGACGGAGGAAGATGAAGGCCCACATTGTAGCCCAACCACCCTGGCACGCTGCCCTCACGGACTCTCATCGCCCTCCTTTTCATCTTCCCAAACGACAAGGCGTTGATGCCCTGCAGAAATACACGCTGGTCTTCTCTGATTTACTGAATAGCCTTTCAGTGCAGCGTGAAAGCTGCGATCGATCACTAGCTCACAGCAGGGAGGGAAAAGGCAAACCAAAATGTTTTCCCAAACAATTGGTGAAAAACAGAAGGCAATATGTGGAATACGATTGTTTAAGATGATAGCGGTGCACAATCCCTTAAAATCGTAATAATTATGATAGATGAAAGACTTTGAGGGTGAAAGATAAAAACAAATCATTTATATTTGTTCGACCACACAATTAAAAGAGAGAAGGCTTACTTAACAGTCTCTCACACTAAACTGCGCTTGATCTAAA